>NC_089745.1:8140917-8148417 GCF_040412425.1 Macrobrachium rosenbergii | reverse complement strand
ATTATTATTATTATTATTATTAGAGGTCAAAATTGTAGCAAGACATAGTTAAAAAAAATTGTAATATCTCACGACGTGAAATTTTTGTCTTGTTTTGTTTATCTTTTTTGTTTTAAAAGTTGTGCAAAAACTTATTCGTAAAACAGTAAGAAAATATGACCAATGATGGTCTTCATAGGTAACAGCAAATCTTCAGATTTAGGGAGAGATAGGAAAGTAACTTTTATGGTAAAAAAAAGATCCTTTAGGTTTGACGGTTGGATTGCTCAGCAGTCTTGTCGGAGGTTTCCAGTCTCCGAGTGCCCTTGTCGTTACCATGACCTTAAGCAAACTTTGTGCCAGCGTGGATCCTTGATATTCAGTTCCTTGTTGGGCGAGTCGATAGAGTTCTCGGCTAGCACTCTGCTAGCCCGAGTTCAAGTCTCCGGCCGGCCAATGAAGAATTAGAGGAATTTATTTCTGGTGATAGAAATTCATTTCTCGGTATAATGTGGTTCGGATTCCACAGTAAGCTGTAGATCCCATTTCTAGGGAACCAATTGGTTCCTAGCCACGTAAAATAAGTCTAATCCTTCGGGCCAGCCCTCTGTAGGAGAGCTGTTAATCAGCTCCGTTGTCTGGTTAAACTAAGGTATACTTACTTACTCGAACAGCTTTAGGGTAAGGAGAGTAAAAGGTAGGAAGCTAATCAGCTGGGGCCGAAGGAACTTTGAAGGGAACCTCAAGAATAACTACAATGTGTTTCATATTCTTATTGTTGTGGCTTTGGAACCCATACAAGCAGAAAAGTAAGTTGTGTTAGTCTGCTGTGCTTTTCTGAAATAACCTTTGCCTTCGTCAGTCACTGTAGAAAGAAATTCCTGAAAAAAACTCTGGCATAGGATAGTTTGCGTGTGCTTGTGTTAAGTGTCTTTGAGTATATATGTTTATTAGTGAGTCCTGTAGACGTTTCACTGGCCGTGTTTTTCTTAAATATCCATTGCCCTCGGCAGTCACCGCAGAGATAAATTCCTGAAAAAAATTTTGGTTTTGGACAATTTGCGCGCACTTGTGTTAAATGTCTTTGAGTACATGTGTGTTGAATAGCATTATGCATAGAGTAAAATTTACGTCAACATGTGTACATTTGTTTAGACACCTTATGCCATGTTGGGTTGTAAGCCATTTCCCTATACATCACCTCACGACTGACTGTAAACTCACTTGACAAGACTTCATCTGCAAAAACTTGACACCTGCTTTGTTCATGTATAGCCACAATTATTGTACACATTAAACGGGAATACCTTAATGACCTAAGATCTTCCACGATATAGAATACCTTACGCCCTGTTGGGTTGTATGCCATTTCCTAAAACCCCTCACGATTTACTTCAAATTCACTTGACAAGACTCCATCAACATTAACTTCGAATCTACTACCTTCGTGGACAGCCTCAATTATTTTACAAATATAAAGGTATTACATTCAGTACGTAAGATCTCCCACAGTACTGGTCTACGCAAGGCCAAGATAGACAAGGCCCCAATTGGGTGGAGTCGCCTCCCGCCTGGGGTAACTACGTAGGCGATGACGTATCTTAGAGGTACCTGCCCATTACGGCAATTCACCCGCTGACCCCATAAGGAGGCCGACAAAGCCCCGCCTACATGGGGGATTTGGGGAGAAGTGAGCAGACCTTCTCCTTCTCTTGGCCTTGGTCTGGGGACGTTGTCAAACCCGATATTGGTTCGTTTCAGAAGTTCACGACGATTCCCTGACAAGATTAATACGGGATAAAGTGGAAGGTTAACACGAGAAAGCACTAATGCTCTCTCCCCGGATCAAACGGGATAATCACACGGTAGCTGTTGAGTGTAATGAGAAAATGAAACTGCAGTTTCTTTTTTTTTTTTGGCTGCAATTACTTCTGCAACTGCTAACAGTAGCATTGCCGTGATGCTGCCGTAAGTGCATAGTGGTGTTCTTTCTTCTTTTGTAATCATGATAATAATAATAATATAATAATAATAATAATAATAATAATAATAATATTATTATTATTATTGTTGTTGTTGTTGTTGTTGTTGTTGTTGTTGTTGTTATTATTATTATTTTCAGGTCTTCCCCAATAATGATAATAATAATAATAATAATAATAATAATAATTATTATTATTATTATTATTATTATTATTAATATTATTATTATTATTATTACAGTGTATGCCTATCTCTATTATTACTTTAGTCTCGATTCTGCAGTGTAGACACCGTTGCACTTTGCACGTTCTGAAACTAAAATAGAAAATGAGAAGCAGAGAGAGAGAGAGAGAGAGAGAGAGAGAGAGAGAGAGAGAGAGAGAGAGAGAGAGAGCAGCCTTCAGGCAGGCAGGCACCTGGCACTGTACAAGGGTCCACAAGGGCACAGGGGTCTATAGCCGCAGCGGCGGAGGGACCATAAAGACGGGCCTTTCATTACTTTAGCGTCACACGAAATGGAATTTGACTTCAAAGTGTGTGACAGAATCCCCTTTACAGTGTCTTCCCTTGCCCTTGCACCTTCCCTTTCCCCTCCCTTGGTATGTTGTTTGATGGGAAGGGCACGACGGGGGTCCTCGAGGAAAGGAGGAATGGCCGTCGAGGAACTTATGAATTTGATATTGCAGGAGCAGCCTCTCCCGTCGGGTTTAGTCTCATTGGCGCGCGAGCGACGTTGACTGGTATTTCGTTCGTGGAGTTCTTCTCTTGATGTATTTCTGTAAGGTTTGAAAGATAATAAATGTAGGAGTACTTCAGGCAGTTTCTGTAAAACTATAAATATCTATCTATCTATCTATCTATCTATCTATCTATATCTATCAATCTATCTATATGTCATATATATATATATATAATTATGTATACATAATTATATTATGTATAACTATATGCAGGTGTGTATGTGTATGAAGAAAGAGAAATGGATCGAGACAGAGAGCTTATTTTGCTGAGGTAGAGGTGTGTATGATGGAATGGAGGCTAGTGCTAACATATGAAGACAGGAGAGTGAATGGTTTGGTGTGAAAGTAGGATTCATAAAAGGATGTGTAATGGCTCTATTGCTTTTTAATGCAAGGTTCAGAGAATGTTTTGTGTATGTATGGATTGATGAATTAAGTTGAGAGGAGGCAAGGAGATGCAGTTGGCAAATTTGGACATGAAATAATGGAGGTAATGTGGAGAGTGTTCAGAATGTTTGTTGACGGTATATTGCTGTCAGCGATAAAATGTATTATGATAAAAGTGAAGCATGTGTTAGAATTTGTAGATGGGAGAGTAACTAATTTGGTGAAACGGTGATACTGAGATATGTGGAGAGGTCTCCTTGCCTTTGTAGATGGAGTGATGTGAGAATCCTTTGGAAATTACAATAGATGTACAGTAGATGTTAATTTGTGGAATAATAAGTTAGGTTGTGAGTGGAGAGTACAATGGCTGTTATTCACAGACAATACAGCACTGGTTGGGTATAGTAAGGAGAAACTGCAGACCAGTGAAAGCTTGAAAGTGTTTGCAAGAGGAGAAAGTTGAGAGTAAATGTGAGCAAGAGCAAGGCTATGAGAGCAACTGGAACCAGGAAGGTGATGCAGTCAGTGCTAATATGGACGGTGATGGAATGGAGTATGTAGATTTTTGTAAGTGTTTGTAAGTAAATATTTTGGATGGTGAGTCACAGAAGTGAAGCAAAAAAGGCAGCAGGATTTGTGCTTATGACTGGGAAGACATTTAGAGTTCGCGTGAATGCCAAGGTTTGAATGTATGAATGGATTGTTGAACCAACACTCCACTGTAGAAGTGAAGCGGGAATGTTGATTGTGAATGAAAGAGGGTGGAATGGGTTACATAGTATTCGGGTATAAAAAGTGAGAGGTTAAGAAATGTGGGGGTCCTTGGGAGATGTAAAAGAGTTAGTATATGTGAATGGGTGGATCAGTGTTCTTTCAAAATGCTTGGCCACGTAGGAAAAATAGAGGATAAGTTAGGGAAAAAGAGAAAGGCCTAGAAAGTCAGTGATAGATGTCTTGAAAGAGAATTTGCAAAGAAGGGACTTGAACATCCAGTATGTGAGAAATTACTTTAAGTTAGCGGTGAATGGCGCAGTGTGTGTGTGTGTGTGTGTGTGTGTGTGTGTGTGTGTGTGTGTGTGTGTAAGTGGGTTCGGTGTATTGCTGGTGCTGGTGAGCATGCTGTAAGTGCATGAAGCAGCTTTTTTTTTTTTTTTTTTTTTTTTTTTGAGAGCCACACTGTATTGAAGAAATGAACTTAATGTTGAATATATATATATATATATATATATATATATATATATATATATATATATATATATATATATATATATATGTATATATATATATATATATGTGTGTGTGTGTGTGTGTGTGTGTGTGTGTGTGCACGTGTGTGTGAGGGTAGGGAGAGCTGGGTGCTTAATGATAGTGCCATATCTGTTTTTGTGTTTTTTTTTTTTTTCTTTTCAAAATCTTTCACGCGTGGTTTTTTTTTCTTTTTCTTGAAACTCTGACAAGCATTCTTGCTTGTTGTGTCTTACGAAACGGAACTTTCACAAAGAAAATTTTCTTCATTTTCATTTGTCCAAACCCGAAAGTTGTCTATGATTTCTCTATAAATTGGTAAATATTTCGTGATCATTAATCATTTGCATCCGTAAATTAATAAATCGATATTAAATTTTTATTTATTTATTAATTTATTTTTTTAGTCAGTTTGTTAGATTCAGCTTCGCTACTCTCGCAGTTAAAGCGAAGTTATGATCGTTTTTTTTTTATGCGAGATTTCTTTTCATTTTATAGATCTTATATTTTAATATAGTTTATGTTAATCATGTTACGGACAGTTGTTTGATGGAACTCAGCCTTTTCACATTATATTTATATAATAATAATATATATATATATATATATATATATATATATATATATATATATATATATATATATATATATATATATATATGTGTGTGTGTGTGTGTGTGTGTGTGTATGTATATTATAAATGTATATCAGTGTATATATGTGTATATATACAAGTATATAAAACATATAAATATGTATATGTATATAAATATATATATATATATATATATATATATATATATATATATATATATATATATATATATATATATATATATATATATATATATATGTGTGTGTGTGTGTGTGTGTGTGTGTGTGTGTGTGTGTGTGTGTGTACAGTATGTACAGTATATATCGAAAAGAGAGAGAGAGAGAGAGAGAGAGAGAGAGAGAGAGAGAGAGAGAGAGAGAGAGAGAGAGAGAGAAAGTTGTGTGTTCATATTGCGCTTATATAACTGTTAAAATAACTACAGCACATGTCTTTTCGCACCACCTCTTGTAGAGACAAAAGATCTCTCGCCAGTGATGTTCTTCTATAGAACGCTGTCGGCGATATATCGCTGGTCCTCTTGATAGTTTGGGCGTGGCCATTCCTTCATAGCTGTAGGGCGCGTGTAGACCCCTTTTGTATAACCTTAATGACAGACTACTCGGGAGGGCTCGGCAGAATATTCGTATTCGGTAAATCCGCAAACTGATGTTATTTATTCACGACAGTGACGCCCCTTCTGCCCATGCGCCGTGAGGCCGAGGTCCTCCACTTGATGGCGCGTAGGCATGTACATGGTCCGTCGTTACTCCTTGTACCTGATGTCCCCCTTGAGATGATGTTCGTTCTTGGACCCCGTTTTTTTGTGTGGGGGGGGGGGTACCGCACAATTTTTTTTTTTTTTTTTTGCTTTTTTAGATTTCTCGAGCTAGAGCTATTCTGCCTTCTGTAATTATTCTTGCCTGCTTGTTCGTGATAAACGTTAGTCTTGGAGAAATTATTCCGCTTGCTCGTAAAGGAAAGAAAGATAGTCTGCAATCTGTAAAATGTGTATATATATATATATATATATATATATATATATATATGTATATATATATATATATACACACATATATATGTATGTATATGTATCTATGTGTATACACGTACTTTTTCATTAAAGGGGTGGCTCCAGAACTTATTAACCTTCCTGTACTTTGCCTTTCTTTTGTGATGCTATGCCGTCCATACCCTTTTCCAGCATGAATGTTTGACTAACTACCTGGTTAATGCTAATTCATCGGGTGAACTCTCCAAGATGGATTTTCCAGGGTAATTAGCCTCAATTCGAGTTCTTTCTGTGGTGTTGAATTGTAGTGTTATGCTTTGTTAGGCTAGGTTGAACCCACATAGCCACATGTGCTTGTATATATATATATATATGTATATATATATATATATATATATATATATATACATATATATATATATATATATATATATATATATATATATAATGATTATAATATCTTTTGTACGTTTATATATATACATTACATGATTATAATCACTTTGTACTTGATTCATTTTATTTCATATTGACCAAGGTGAAAAATAAGAGTCCTGACCGTATATTGTGATTTTAGCAAAATGAGTTTTGAAGACTACCCTACCTGACACCGGCCTGTGGGTGGATATGCAGTCTCTAACGGTTGTGTATGTTCGTCAGTACTGTTCCTGTAGTATATATATGTGACTTCTAATACCTGTATCAGTCCTTCGTCAATGGCTTGGAAATAAAGTCGAAACTGTCAGGACCTATACCCTGTCTCTTTATTTTCACCTGTGTTAATGTGGGATATATATATATATATATATATATATATATATATATATATATATATATATATATATATATATATATATATATATATATATATATATATATATACATATGTATATATATATATAAATACTTCAATATGTAGTATCGAGAGAATTCTTCCTGAAACCCGATTCTATATATATCCTGTCTTCTTCTTCTTCTTCTTCTTCTTCTTCTTCTTCTTCTTCTTCTTCTTCTTCTTCTTCTTCTTCTTTCCGTCGGTTCCTTATCCCTTCCCCCTTCATGGTCTCCTAATGTCCGGGTCAATGTCCTTGAGGGGATTTTCGGGTAATTTCCAGGGGCCTTTTATGTCCTCATTCGGTAGTGTTGTCACGTTTCATTACGCGTGTTGTAATTGTAGCTGGGTTGTTTATTGTTGTTATTTTCGCGCTTTAAAAATTATTATTATTATTATTATTATTATTATTATTATTATTATTATTATTATTTATCACGACACTTGACGTCCACTTAACCAAACACGTCGTTATTATTATTATTATTATTATTATTATTATTATTATTATTATTATATCAATGTTTAGTGCGTCGCATGTCATCTGAGTAACCGGGAATTGTATTATTATTATTATTATTATTATTATTATTATTATTATTATTATTATTATTCTTTACCTGCATGTTGTTATATATGAGACTCTGAGCTCTGAGAAGCAAATTTTAATTTCTCTGTCTCTGTCTTGTTTATTTATCAATATTTGTTTTATTTTGTTTTTATGTTAATG
>NC_089745.1:8128417-8135917 GCF_040412425.1 Macrobrachium rosenbergii | reverse complement strand
ATTAAACCTCGAGAAGGAGGGGAAAAGAATACGAGAGGGGGGAGGAGGGGAAGAGATGAGAGAGAGAGAGAGAGAGAGAGGGGAATGCCAGCCGAGTGACGAACAATAACACGCCTAATGTTGACCTTATGATAATATCCTTCTCCGCCGAATGGAGAAGAAGAAGACGGGGGTCAGAGACACAGAGGGGAAAAAAAATGTCCCCAATATTTTATGGGCTTCGATGCAAGTCATCCATGTGATTGTCCACAGTTACGTATATATGTGTCTATGTATGTGTAAGTGTATGGGAGACCCTTACACGGTCCGTTCCCCTTTTTGACCGTATTACAGGCGCATAAGGGAGCATTTGTGCTCTGGTGGACTTTACGAGCGCAAAGTCGTTTCGCCATAACGGAATTGCAGACGTCTTCGGAAAAGGGGATCCCCTCTTAATTTCATATGTAGACGTATTCTCGGTGCCTCTCCTCTCGGTTACGTCTGCAATTCATTCGTAATTCATTTCGGAGTTTAATTGGATGCTTACGCAAGCTGATATCTGGCTCGATTTGAGAATGTTATTAGCAACGTGTGATGGGGGAAGGTCACAGTGTTTTTATATTTCACGGATATCTCTCGGGAATGATTAGTCGTAATTCACGTCAGCAACAAAGGAAACAGAGGTCATTTTGTGTCAGCCATAATCCAGTTGCCCTTTGTAATATAAAGAGTCACTTCCGAATTTCAATTGTCTCCTCCTCAATGGCTTTTCTTCGCCATGAGTCACTGTTGTGGATGGCCTCGTAGGGGGTTACTGCCGTCAGTGCACCCCCCGGGGTACACTGTAGGCATTATTAAAGGTTTTTGCAGTGCACCTTCGGCCACTAGCTGCAACCCCTTTCATTTCCTTAACTGTACCTCCATTCATATTCTCTTTCTTCCGTCTTGCTATCCACCCTCTCCTAACAATTATTTTCATAGTGCAACTTCAATGTTTTCCTCCCGTTACACCTTTCAAACCTACCTACTCTCAATTTCCTTTCCAGCACTGAATGACCTCATAGGTCCCAGTGCTTGGCCTTTGGTCTAAACCCTATATTCCATTCCATTCCGCTATTGTGAATGGAGGGAGAAATTTTGGGTCATAATCTGCAGCCGTTTATTTGGCTGACTGGAAGCGAAGTTTCTCGATGGGGCGATGATGCAAATGTATGATAATAATACCTTCAAGTATATCCTATCAGATATATTGGAAGTCATTTTCTCCTGAATATGATTTTTCTCGTCTGTTTGTGCCTTTCTCCCCTTCGTTTTCCCCTTCAACATCTACATTATTTTTTTCAGATCTATAAAGAATAATTGACGCAATAAGTTTAGAGTTTCATAAAATACTTTCTTGGAACTTAGATTTCCCTTTTTGTAAATGCTTACTTTTTTCATGTTGAAAAAATAGACGTCATAATAATGTGCAAAACTTTCTTGATTTTTGTTTCTTGCTTACACGTTCTCTTTTTACGAGAGAGAGAGAGAGAGAGAGAGAGAGAGAAACCTGTTTAGAGAGCAGAGAGCTCAGAGAGCAACAACGTTTATCTTATAATAGAACAACTGTCGTAAAGAAAATTCCTGGTCAAAGATAGAATGTATAAAAAAATAAATGAAAATAAAAAGATATCCACGCATAGAAAAAAATGAAAGCAGGGATGCTCGAAGAGAAAGCAATTATTACACTTTTTATAATAGAAGAACGCTTCGATAAAGAAAATTCAGCATCCTTAGAGCAAACCAGACTATAATATATATATATATATATATATATATATATATATATATATATATATATATATATATATATATATATATATAGGTAAGAATTTACAATAGCGACGTATTATAAGAGAATTCGGTGAACATTGATAAGAACGAAATAAAAGAAAAATAATTAGACCCTGTATAATGGCAACATGTTATAAAAACAAGTAGAAAATGCGTCGAAGTTTCTTCGGCGCAGTCGAGTTTTCTGTACATTGTATAATCAAGGCCACCGAATATAGATCTATCTTTCGGTGGTCTCGGTATAGTGCTGTAAGAGCCGCGGCCCATGAAACTTTAACCACGGCCCTGTGGTGGCATGTCCTATAACGTTGCCAGATGCACGTTTATGGCTAACTTTAACCTTAAATCAAATAAAAACTACTGAGGCTAGAGGGCTGCAATTTGGTATGTTTGATGACTGAAAGGTGGATGATCAAGATACCAATTTGCAGCCCTCTAGCCTCAGTGGTTTTAAAGATCTGAGGGCGGACAGAAAAAATGCGGACGGACAGACAAAGCCGGCACAACAGTTCGCTTTTTAGAAAACTGAAAAAGGCAATGAATATTGAACAGAATAGAATAACGGAAAATAGTTCAACGTCTTCGTACGTTTGTAAAACGCTGAAAAAGAAACAGAGAATGAGGGGACTGATTCAGGATAATTTTTACGTGTATAAAACAATTTTAACTGCATAATGGGAACGCTTAAAAAAATAATTCAACTGCATAATGTTGACGAGTAAAAAAGATAATTGTATTGTATAATGCTGACTCGTAAATAAACCCGATTTGACTGCATAATTTTGCAAAAGAAGCTAACGTTACTGAATTGTTGATGCGTCAGAAAAAAAAAAAATTTGACTGCCTAATGTCAAGGCATAAAATGAGCATATTTTAGTGCATAATGATGATGCATAATAAATGTTGATAAAAAAAGGATAGTATTCACTATGCTGTTGCGTCGATAAGGTAATTTTACATTGCATTGTTGAGGAAACATGATTTTAGTAATGTTGACACAAAAACCAATTAGATTGTAGATTTTTTTACGCCAAAAAAAATTGAAAAATTAATTTGACTATATATTCTAAACGTGAGAAGAATTAGGCTACGTGGTTGACGTCATTTAAATAATAACCTGAGTGCATATTATTGAAGAAAAAGGAAAAATCATGTTTTTTTGTTAAGGCCAAAAACCTGATTCAATAATGAGACGCATCAAAAATTAATACATTAAACGTCGAATAGAATGAAATAATACGAAATAATTTGATTTTTTATAATAGTACTCGTATGAATAATAATAATAATAATAATAATAATAATATGTAAAAAACTACAAAATGGAATAAGGATAATAATTTTGACTTTGTATATCATTGACGCAATAAAAAAAATCATTAGACTTTACATGATGTTGATATATTGAAAAGTTATATAAATATTAAAACAAAATCATAATTTTTTTTAATATTTACAAAATAAAATCAGAGTAATTTTGAATTTATATGTAACTGACGCAATATAAAAATAATTCGACATTACACAGTTGTTGATAAATTGAAAGTTAAATATTTTAGAAAATTTCTTTTTTAATATTTACAAAATGGAAGCAGAAAAATAATTTTGACTTTATGTATAACTGACGCAATATGAAAATAATTCGACTTTACATAATGTCAGTTTTTGAAAATTTAAATTATTTAAAAATTAAAAAAAAATAGCTTTAATTTTTATAAAATAGAATAAGAAGAATAATTTTGACTTTATATATAAGCCTGATACAGTATAAAAATGCTTCCACTTTGCACAAATGCTGATTTACTGAAAATTAAATATATATATATAAAAATTAGTTTTTTAACATTTAAAAAACAGAATAAGAACAATAATTTTTACTTTATACGTAACTGATGCATTATAAACTAATTCGACTTTAAATAATGCTGATGTATTTTTGAAAAGTTAAAAACATGAAAAAAAATAATTTTGATTTCATATATGACAGACGCAATATAAAAATAACTCGACTTTACATAAATATCGATGTACAGAAAAGTTAATTTCAAACTTTGCATAATACGGCAACACGTGAAAAAAAAAGGAAAACACGCGACCATCATTTGACGGAACGGATAAAAAAAAATTTAATGATTCGACTTTGTGAAAAGAAAAGAAAACACGCGACTAATATTCAACGGAATTGTTAAAAAAAATATATATAATAATCATTCGACTTTGTATAATACGGCGATGCATAATACGGCGACACGTGGAAAAAAAACGCGCTACTAACATTCAACGGAACAAAAAAAAAAAATAATAATCATTCGACTTTGTATAAAGGCGACATTGAAAAAAAAAAAAAAAAATGTCCCTTTCCCTTTCTAATTCCGGGCCGTGTGTGTGTGTGTGTGTGTGTGTGTGTGTGGGAAATGGCAATTAAATGATGGAGTCGCTGAAGTTGAAACTTATAACGAGAAACAACGGCGGTCTCGTTTTGATCAGCGCCGTAGCATTAAATTTTTCTTCGCCCTTTGCGTTCTACAATTTTTTTTATTTTAATTTTTTTTTTTTTGGGGGTCGGGAATGGAGGGATGGGGTGGGGGTTAGGCTGGGCTAGGGGGTTAAGGGCCTGTTGGCGTTTGTTTCCTTTATTTATTTATTATTATTATTTTTTTTTTGGTACTCTTAATATGGAGGTGTATGGATTATGTTTTAGTATTGTGTTTTTTTCATTTATTATGTTATAATAATAATAATAATAATAATAATATTAATGAGAATAATAATAATAATCATAATAATAATATTTTGGGGGTTGGGCAAAGGGGGTGGGTGTTCGGGCGGTTGGCGTTTGAGTCTTTTTTTTTGGGGTACTCTTATTTGCAGGTGTATACATTATATTTTTTTTTTTGCGTTTGATGTGGCTTTTTATTTACCATGTAATAATAATTAATAAAAACTTATTATTATTATTATTATTATTATTATTATTATTATTATTATTATTATTATTATTATATTAGTAATATGGTAATAAACAACCCACTGTACTGTCATTATTATTATTATTATTATTATTATTATTATTATTATTATTATTATTATTATAGTACTTTGTTGATAAACAGCTCTCTATATTATTAGTATTATTATCAATATTATTATTATAACAGAAACTTCAGTCATAATGGCACTATGAAAGTTATTGACAGTACAAATACTCAAAGGAATCATGGGACTACGGTAGTACTTCAGACATCAGCAAATACCAGCATTCAGAAGTTAAAGGAATGGAAAAGCGCTGAGAGTAGAACTCGGAGTTGGTAATGGGTGTCTCTTAACCTCTGTGAAAATAGAGTATTTATATATAAGTCAGCTTTACGCAGCCTAGTAACATCCAGGAATAAGGCATGCATCTGTAAGGGACGCAGTAGTACACAGGTTGACAGAAGCATTTAGCAGAGACTATACCTCCGCCATCATTGTGCGTATAAGCTTCAGTTCCTGTTTTCTTAAATACATATTAGCAGCTGAAACATACTGCCCTAAAATGGAAAACTGCAGTGTCTGCAAAATTTTCGAAGTTGAGATATGCCACCTATTAGGCTCGTGAAACACTTAATACACAAGTTACTGCAGTTGCAGAATGATTCTCCCATGCTTTCCACGAGTATCTGCAAAATCAGTAGTAAGGCAAGGGAGTATCTACGATTTTTCTCAGTTTTGTATTTTTGCAGATACTGCAGTCTTCCATTTTAGGGTAGCATAGTGACCTTAACCTATCAGTCTTGCTTGTTAGACTCAAGCTAGTAATGATTCATCATACTAATGATGTCTGATAGTAATAATATTACTATCAGACTGACCTCATATTATGAGGTCAGTCATATTTATGTGGAGCCTAACGTGAATGGCTAAATCTCAAGAAAAAAATATCCCTTTATAATGAGCGAGATGATGTTCATGGCGACAGATCATCATATCTTCATCGTTGCCCCCTTTTACGTAATTATCTGGATTCGTTCGTCTGCTAATGAAATATTTCGGTAACGTTCGGACATGTATACGGACAGACACGGTACAAAGAAAAAGCCTTTCAGCTTCAATGGTTGAAGTCTCCTTAATGTAACGCTTATCGATTTTTAGTTTTCTGTAAAAGAAAACTATTTTGCCGGCTTTGGCTGTCCGTCCGCACTTTATTCTGTCCCAACTTTTTCTGTCCGCCCTCAGATCTTAAAAACTACTGAGGCTAAAGGGCTGCAAATCGGTATGGTGATCATCCACCCTTCAATCATCAAACTTACGAAATTGCAGCCCTCTAGCCTCAGTAATTTGTATTTTATTTAAGGTTAGAGTTAGCCATAATCGTGCGTCTGGCCACCATCGGGCCGTGGTTAAAGTTTCATGGGCCACGGCTCATATAGCATTATACGGAGACCAACGAAAGATAGATCTGTTTTCGGTGGCCTTGATTATACGATGTACAGAAAACTCGATTGCGCCGCTGAAACTTCGGCACATTATTTATTGTACTTGTTTATCGTTCAGAGTTGTTCATCTGTGTTGGAATAATACGTTGGCAGGGCGTTTTGTGACTTATTGATTTAGTATTGAAGATTTACCTACCAGTTCCTCCGCTGTGGATTTATCTTTTTCGTGTTTTTAATGTTGCAGAAATATATTTGTAAAGCATTTATTGTAGTTTTCGAAGGCTACTGGCGTAACGAAAGCAAAATACAACAATTCCAAGACTACTATATAAACGAGGTCGAATGCTGGTAGAAAATTTGGTAAAGCACACTGGTAGAAAATATGATAAAGCAGAAGACAGTAAGAAAGAATGATAATAACGATAAAAGCAGCCTCACAAACCAACCATCGTAAATGACAAAGGAAAACACACAAACGTTTGGAAGATCGAAGCAAAAGGGAAAGGAGGAAAAAAATATTTGAGAAGAAATTCACGAAGTAAGAGATAAAAACCGTCCAAAGTTTCCCAAGTCGGACGCAAGAGTTTGATAAACAAGACCCAAAGTTTGTCAATAAATGACGGAGTGTCATCAACATTCCTCGATTGTTATAGTACCCCCTGGCCACCTTCTCCCAACCCCCTACCCTCCTCTCGAGATGTGGAGGGTAAAGGGGGAGGGGGTGATGGTCGTTCTTTGGCTGGGGGGTGGGATATGGTAGTACAGTAGTGTACGGCCCTTTTTTTACGGTTATGTGACAGTATATAAAGTGGATTAGGCGGAGTCGTATGGAGGTATTTGATAACCCTTGGGAACGCTGTGATGGCGGAATGAAGACGAACGACCGTGGAAGGCTTGTTCTTCATTTTCCCTTCCGTTCCCCTTCCCCTTGTTTTATTTTCCTTGATTTATATATCTGCGACGTTGGGAAAATGGGGCCCATTGCTGAGGTTTTCCCCCGTTCACTTTTCGGCCAGTTATTGGTAGTTTTCTCCTATACTACTACTGTATTATTTTTCCTACCATTACTGCAATGAAAATATTACTACTACTACTACTACTACTACTGCTGCTACTATTACTACTACTACTACTACTACTACAATGAAAGTAATAATAATAATAATAATAAAATTATTATTATTATTATTATTATTATTATTATTATTTATTATTATTACAAAAGTATGAACTCTTATCTAAGCAACATGAAGCAGATCAAAGGGAGTAATTT
>NC_089745.1:8118417-8125917 GCF_040412425.1 Macrobrachium rosenbergii | reverse complement strand
ATATGTGCTCCTCAGTCTTATAAACGCAGTGAATATTCTTTCTATCTAAGTAATAATGTCCTGTAATATCCAATAAACCACATGCTTTTTTATGCAAGTGCTCAGAGCACTTTTAAAAAAATATTTATCATCCAATAGGGCTGTTAATCTTCACTCTCCTTATTGGTCGTACAGGTACAAGGCTGTCTGTTGTTTTAGCCACAATGGGCAGGTGTCCCATTTACTGGCTGTCACTAGGACAGACTCTCTCTCTCTCTCTCTCTCTCTCTCTCTCTCTCTCTCTCTCTCTCTCTCTCTCTCCCCTGAAATTGGGTGAGCATTGTTCAGTTCTCGAACCGCGCGATGAAGGACCATAGGAAATCCAGTGATTTGTGTATGTAGTTATTAGTCGACTGTTGTGGATCACAGCTACGGAGAGAGAGAGAGAGAGAGAGAGAGAGAGAGAGAGAGAGAGAGAGAGAGAGAGCAGGCGCGAGTGTTCATTACCCTGTCAACTAGGTATACCATCATAACGAGAGGACCTCGACGAGGCAATCCTTGCCACACCGAGTTGAAACTCTTCTTAAAATATTCTCTCTCTCTCTCTCTCTCTGTTCTTCGGTTTGTTAACTTGCCTGTATACATAAAATGTATAAATAACCGTTAACAATTTCTTCAAAACAAATCATTATTACTTTTTCGAAAACGCCTTAAAAACTAGCAGCAAATCCAGGGACTGCAGAATAGCTGTTGCATGCAACAAGGAACCAGCGATTCTGAGCCTCCACATTTCAGACTGCCGAAAGTGTTTCACGCTGGAAAGGTGTTCTAGCAGAACCTCTCTCTCTCTCTCTCTCTCTCTCTCTCTCTCTGTCATAGCAAGCAAAGCAAAGAACATCATCATGCGACTAAGGTTATTAGAAAATCTCTCTCTCTCTCTCTCTCTCTCTCCTTGTGTTTTATGACCCGTTTTCCCTGACGACTTAGTAATGGAAGATCGACACAGCTGCCGTTTATTGCAAGTGACAGGATTGCTTTATTGTTGGGCGGCGTTGGGTCACGATGATACCCGTGAAGCGAAGGGCATGATAGATTGAGAGAATTGTACAAGATTGTGAGAAGCTCTTGTATACATACATGCATACAAACTTAAATAATATATATATATATATATATATATATATATATATATGTTATATATATATATATATGTATACTGTATGTTGGAATTGTTTTTAAGTGCACGTTATTGTTTTCTTTTTACATCTTTATAAGGAGAGAGAGAGAGAGAGAGAGAGAGAGAGAGAGAGAGAGAGAATATTAACATATTTATTTAGAAATTTCATACACTTGAAGCTATTAAAAAGAGTCTCTCTCTCTCTCTCTCTCTCTCTCTCTCTCTCCTCTCTCTCTCTCGAGAGAGAGAGAGAGAGAGAGAGAGAGAGAGAATATTAACACATTATTTAGAAATTTCATACACTTGAGATTATTAAAAGAGTCTCTCTCTCTCTCTCTCTCTCTCTCTCTCTCTCTCTCTCTCTCTCTCCCCAGGAGTGAGGCATCATCATCTTCTCACTCTTCCCTCATCTCCTCAGAGGTGGTGGATCCAAGAGGGCCTTACCATCCCCAGGTGCAATTTGTCTTGCAATGTGTCTTTCTCTAGAAGGAGTCAGTCTTTTCTTGCCTCGCGACACGTCGTTAATGCTTTAAATGCAAAAGCAGAAAAGCATGTGGGTACCACCAGGTGCATGTTTTTTTTTTTTTTATATTGTGACTTTTTTTTGCTTTCCGTTTCAGCTCGCGATTGGTTTATTGTCTCGTGTCTGTGGATGTGATTGCATTACGGTTGTGTATATGAAAAAAATCTCACACGTATGTATGTATGTATGCGTGTATATACGCGCACATACATGCATGCATACATACAAACACATGCACAAGTATATATATATATATGTGTGTGTGTGTGTGTGTGTATAAACATAGTTATTAAATAAAACTATGAAGAAAAGAGGAACAGGATGAGAAGTTGGTAGGTTTTGACTTATGTCCTTTACTTAGCAGAAAGGACTATAAGTCGAAAGGCCTTGCAGCATTCCATTGTTTCTCTTTTCCTTCGTGGATTTTGTCTTATATTTATATATTCATCACGTTCCATATTTTGTTCAGTTATACTACATATATATGTGTATATATATACTGTATATATATAAATATTATATATATATATATATATATATATATATATATATATATATATATTATGTATATCCTTTATCTTAACTCTTGTTTTTTGACGGGCCAAATCTCTAAGGTGATAAAAAACGCACGCTCTGGTAACAGCGTTCCATGTAGATACATATTTTGATGTGGTCAACTTTTTAGGTGTCAGTTACTCCAATTAGAATCGTTATTCAGATCATTCAAAGAATCGTGTTCGGAGATAGTGAAGTTGTTTTGTTTTTATTTATTTTGTTTATTTTTATTTATTTATTTATTATTATTATTATTATTATTATTATTATTATTATTATTATTATTTACAAATGGATGGAGGCCTGTCGATTCAGAGAGAAGGGCTTTGGGCTGCAGGGGGTGGGGGCGGTTTAAACAACACAACTGCTTCTGTCTAAAAGCACATTTTTAATTTTTTATTTTCAATATTTACTTTTTGTACTTGATTAAAATATAGCTTTGCCATGGAGATGGAATTCATAGTAAGTGTCACGTAATAAACTTTCGTGGGCCATGTTCTTTAAAGGCGTTGAGAAAATGTCACTAATACTAAATAATTTGGTGACTTTCTCAGTACTGGGATTGGTGACCAATGCTGAATGTCACCCCTAGAGTATGGGAATGGCGTTGATATCATCATCCCAGAAATCAAAGCTTAGAAACTCGCAACACATCTAGGATATTTGTTGTAAACGGCAGTCGGTCATAGTGGAGTACAAGATGTCATGAGAGTGAGGGAATTGAAATTTTTATTGATGTTATTCCAAGTAAGGCAGACACTATGTGAAACACTAATAAATGGCTATTTAGTTACAAGGAAAGCTACCCTAGAATAGAATGCTTACATATACGCTAAAAATAGGCAATAGAGAAGAAAATACAAATTAATAAATGAGTATTTCCAAACAAAGGATTTATGACAAGAAGATTGTTTGGAAGTAAGCCACAGCAAAAACATTTTAAGGCACCAAGTTCGCTTTGCATTTCACATTCCCCTGGTGCTGGATCCATCTATTTTTGGACTGGCGTTGCTTTGGCCTCTCCGAAGAACGGAGGAGGACGCAGTTTTGTTTGGTGTTGAAATAAACAAACAGGCGGACAAACATATTTAAGAGATCCATATACAGTTTCGGAGCGTCATTTTCCTCTTTCAGTGTGGGACACAAGTAAAAATTGCGCCGAAGAAACTTCGGCGCACTCGAGTTTTCTGTACAGTCTCTACAGCGTATAATCACCAAACATAGATCTATCTTTCGGTGGTCTCGGTATAATGGTGTATGAGCAGCGGCCCATGAAACTTTAACCACGGCCCGGTGGTGGCCTATCCTATGTCGCTGCCAGAACCACGATTAAGACTAAATTTAGTCTTCAATAAAATAAAAACTACTGAGACTACAGGACTGCAATTTAGTATGTTTGATGATTGAAGGATGGATGGTCAACATATCAGTTTGCAGCCCTCTAGCCTCAGTAGTTAAGATCTGAGGGCGGACAGAAAAGTGTGGACGGACAGACAAAGTCGGCACAATAGTTTTCTTTTACAGAAAACTAAAATCCAGTTCGATACTGAGTTGATGGTTGTTTTGGCTACGTGGAATAGAGGGAGTTCTTTGTTGAGATACTTGAAAGGTAGATTGAATGCGATATAACGACAGCTTAGATATTGCGTAGCATAACCTGTGTTGAAGCGGAAAACTGTAGGTATGGGAAATTCTTCGTCTCTTTCTTTCTCGCTCACTCTCTTTCTCTCACGAAGTTTTTCGAGTATGTTTACTGCTGTCGAAGTCATTGTAAGGAAGGCAGTATATGTGTGGTGATCATGACGACGAGAGAGAGAGAGAGAGAGAGAGAGAGAGAAGCAGAGAGAGAGAGAGAGAGAGAGTTTATTGTGTGTGCAAGTGAACAGTTATAAAATCCTCTCTCTCTCTCTCTCTCTCTCTCTCTCTCTCTCTCTCTCTCACTCTCACACATTTAAAGTAAATTCAATAAGAGAGAGAGTTTATTGCGTGTGAAGTGAACAGTTATGAGATCACCTCTCTCTCTCTCTCTCTCTCTCTCTCTCTCTCTCTCTCTCTCTCTCTCAGTGACAGTTATTTTCTATATCTATATGTCAATTCAGTGAAAGGAGAGAGAGAGAGAGAGAGAGAGGTTAAATCCTTTAGTAGACGAACAGCTGTGAGAGCATCTCTCTCTCCCTCTCTCTCTCTCTCCCTCCCTCCGCTTAGGACCTTTCTTACCTCATTACTATGCCGTCGGAGACTCGCTTAAGCTAATACCTAATAACACCCTCCGATCACCCGATCGCTGAATGACAATCGGCCGGGGTGATTAACTCGGCAATGTAGGTCGATAGGGTTGAGGAGAGGAGGATGAGGTGGTGGAGGAGGAGGAGGAGGTGGAGGATAGGTGGAAGAGGAGGAGGAGGAAGAGGAGATGGTGGTGGTGGAGGAGGAGAAGGTGGTGGAGGAGGAGGTGGAAGTGAAGGAGGAGGAGGATCGTGGGGAGGATGAGGTGGAGATGGAGGTGGTGAAGGTGGAGGATGGTGGAGGTGGAGGAGGAGGAGGTGGAGGAGTAGGAGGAAGTGGGGGAGGGATTTGGCTAAGGAACATGGGAAGAACTATGAGGAAGAGAAGTGTATTAAAGGGGAAACGAAATGGGGAGGAGTAAGGATAGCGGGGAAGATAAAGAGTAATAACGTAATTAGAGAGAGAGAGAGAGAGAGAGAGAGAGAGAGAGATGGAAAGGGAAGCTGAAAAGGAAGAGAAGCGAATAAGGGAACAAGTGGGAAAATGAGTTAACCCGCCTCTGGGAATATAGCAATGAGGAGAAACAGGAGGGGAAAGGATAAATATAATAACAGGGAAGTGTAGCAGAAGAATACTGTGGGAAGTAAAGAGTGAATATCTGGAAGAAGAAATGTGATAAGTGAGAAGTAGGGGGAGGGGGAGGCATTTGCGAAGACGGAAAGCTGGAACATGAGACAAAAAGAGAAGTGATAAAGGAATGACATGAAAATAAGTGAAGAAGGAGGTGGAAATACGAGGTAAAGTATTTTGAGAATAGGGGAAAGGCAACGCAGAAGATGAGGTGAAAGATTAGGATTAGGAAAGAATGGAATATGAGAGAAAAAAAAGGACAGTAACGAAGGAGAGAAATAAGGGAAATGGAAAGGGGGAGAGAAACGACATAAAGAAAGAGGGAATGAGAAGAAGTGCAATAAGGGTTACATTAAGTGGATGAGGAGGAGGAAGAAGAGGAGGCGATGATGCATAAATAAAAGAAGTATGAGGGAAGGGGGTAGCAGTAGGAAAGTGGGGCTTAAGGAAGAGGGGAAGGGAGGAAGGATAATAAAGGTAAAAGGAAAGGAGGTAAGGTAAGTGAGGAGAGAGAGAGAATTCTGGACCTCTTTAATTGACTCCATTTTTCGTTTGTGTTGGAGTTTGGAAAGGTCATAAGCGCCTGAACTCTCATGACGGCTAAGAAACACAAATAACGAATAAAAATTGCGCCGAAGTTTCTTCTGCGCAATCGAGTTTTCTGTACAGCGTATAATCACGGCCACCGAAAATAGATCCATCTTTCGGTGGTCTCGGTATAATGCTGTATGAGCCGCGGCCCATGAAAATTTAACCACGGCCCGGTGGTGGCCTGGCCTATATTGTTGCCAGATGCATGCTTATGGCTAACTTTACCCTTAAATGAAATAAAAACTACTGAGGCTCGAGGGATGCAATTTGGTATGTTTGATGATTGGAGTGTGGATGATCAACATGCCAGTTTGCAGCCCTCTAGCCTTAGTAGTTTTTAAGATCTGAGGGCGGACAGAAAAAAGTGCGGACGGACAGACAAAGCCAGCTCAGTAGTTTTCTTTTACAGAAAATTAAAAGACCAGTGACACTCAACACCCAGGAAACAACTGTTAAGAATACTGTAAACACAGTTAAACATACCAGTGACACTCAGAGGACAATAGCGCAAGACATACTGTCATACACAACAGATACACCCAGAGGAACACCAGAAACCCAGCAAGATCAGGCACACATGGGTAAGTCCTACCAGGGAGCCAAAAATCAAGCAGAGTACCAGAAAAACCGAAGAGAACATTTCACAAGTGTACAGTCTGACACCCGACACACTCAGGAAAGCACCTAAGAGAACATTTACCAAGACCTCCAGAAACTCCCAGAGAAAATTTAAACAAGGACAATAGAAAGACCCAGGAAAACATTTATGAAGAACACCTGAAACATTCAGATCAGAAACACATAGGAAAATATTTAGTAAGTACACCAGAAACACCCAGGAGAACATAGAACATCAACACAGGAACACCCAAGAAAATGTGGAATAAGAACAGATGCACAGACAACAAATCAGAAATACCCAGGGGAACATTTAACAAGGAACACCCAGGAACACCAGAAATATCCAGGAAAACACTGAATAAGAACACCAAATACAGGAACAACAAACCAGAAACACACAGAACATCAAACAAGAACGCCAGGTACACAAGCAAAACACCAGGAATACAAACAACACACCAGAAACACCCAAGAACACCAGAAATACCCAGGAAAACACTGAATAAGAACACCAAATACACGAACAACAAACCAGAAACACCCAGAATATTAAACAAGAACGCCAGGTACACTAGCAAAACACTAAGAATGCGAACAACACACCAGAAACACCCAGGAACACAAACAACACCCAGAAACACTCAGGGAAAACGCCAGAACAACACCAGAAGCGCCCAGAAGAATCCCAGGCGACTATCTGCCTTCGCCCTGCAGTGGAAAACTCGGGCATAGTTACTGCTAAGGATTCGGGAAACCGAACCAATTGATTTAATGGTCGCATCGTTTCCGGAGGATTAGGTTCGAGGCGTCTGCGAATTAGCCAAGAAGCGGCGAAGAATTCGGGAATTAACCGAACACTGGCTGTAATTTTCGAAAGTAGCGAAGTTCGCAGTCAATGAAAGGGGAAGGAGGAATCTTTGGAATCGCTAAGGAATCAGTGACGAATTTAGGAATTTGTTTAAATGCAGTTTTAGGAAACGGCCAAGAATTTCGGAATCAGTAAAGCTAGTTTTAGGGATTAATATAGAAGTTCGGAATTAGTAATAAACTTAACTTGAAAAAATTAGGTCTTTAGGAATGAGTGAAATGCTAGGTTGAAAAGTAAGAAAAAATTAAGACTTAGGAATGAGTGAAATGCTAGGTTGAAAAGTAAGAAAAAATTAAGACTTAGGAATGAGTGAAATGCTAGGTTGAAAAG
>NC_089745.1:8105917-8108417 GCF_040412425.1 Macrobrachium rosenbergii | reverse complement strand
CTCTCTCTCTCTTTTCAAGATTCCTATCACTGCCAAGATCGCAGTGAGGAAATAAGCCTTTACTTTTGCCTATCTCTGTTTACTGATTATTTTCTCTCTCTCTCTCTCTCTCTCTCTCTCTCTCTCTCTCTCTCTCTCTCTCTCCTCTCTCTCTCTCTCTCTCTCTCTTCTTTTCAAGATTGCCATCACTGCCAAGATAGCAGTGAGGAAATAACCTTTATTTTTATTATCTCTCTCTCTCTCTCTCTCTCTCTCTCTCTCTCTCTCTCTCTCTCTCTCTCTCTCTCTCTCTCTCTTAAAGATGCCTGTCACTGCTAAGATGGCATTGAGAAAATAAGGCTTGATTTTTGCTTATTTCTGTTTACTGACTTCCTTCTCTCTCTCTCTCTCTCTCTCTCTCTCTCTCTCTCTCTCTCTCTCTCTCTCTCTCTCTCTCTTGAAGATTCCTATCGCTCTTGCTAGTGGATAAAAAGAAAAAAAATGAAACTAACGTGAAGAAAGCGTTTGGTCATAATGGCGGCCGTCAAATTAAAAATCGTGATGTGGCGTAATTGATTTATCTAAGATCTTCGAATCTCCGCTAGACGGGGCGATAAGAGATTCCTCGGACGATGTATTAAGCCAAGAGGCGTTGATTGCATATCCTTTGCAAGCCGGTGCTGCTTCGTTGTTTGCAACAATTTTGCGCTTCGCAATAATTGATTTCGTGGCGTGTACTGGGAGGTTATTGACATTGACGTCACAATAAGTTGAAGGTGTATTTTTTTTTATATGTTTGTTGATGCCACTTATTTTATTGATATGCTTCCACTTGTTCTGTTTGTTCATAAGTGCTGTGGAAGTACCTCGTTATTTTCAACTGTAAAATGACGTTGCATGATTATAGTACCTCGTTATTTTCAACTATAAAGTGATGTTGCTCGGCTCTGTATTTTGAGCCTTACAATGGAGTGCTGTTTCGTCTCTGCCGTTTGCCTTTTCTCTTAGATTTCATGCTGGAAAAAGTGACGAGAGTTAAAAGAGAAGGTTTAGATTGGAGTAACGATAGAAAGCTGACAGACTTTATATTTGCATATGATGCTGTTTTAATCAAAAGCTTGCTTAATAGATTGCATAGTGTTCGTAGAGATGGGACTCAAAGATAAATCTTTAGAAAACCGAAGGTAATGACGGCAGAGTATGCACAAAGGGAGAAAGGATTAATGAGGTTGACTCTTGGAAGTATTCAAGAAAAATGATATTCATTGCTGGTTCTCTTCACTTGGAATCTAGTAACAGACTAAATAAGGCAAATTAAGCAATGGGTTGACTGAATGAGATTTAGTAATAAAAGTATGGTATTGCAGTGAAACTATAGAAGACTTTGTCGATTTGAGAATACGGCTTTAAGAGAATATTAGGAGATAGGTGGCAGAGTAGAGTTAGAAATACCACACGGGAAATTACGGAAGTTTCATGTGTTGAGACAATAAAGAAAGGGATATGTAGGTGGTTTGGACATGTCATTCTCACTCCCCCTGGGAGAACAGTACTGCCCTAAAGTAGGTGGCATATCTCAATTTCGAAAATGTTGCAGATACTGCAGTTTTCCATTTTAGGGCAGAGTACATGATAGTGTCAGCTGGGCTCCTGTGGATACCAGAAGAGTTGTAAGACCCTCACCTAGTTGGACGAGAACTGATGAAAAGTTAGGGTGGAGATTTGTGGAAGCTAAAGCATAGGAAAGACATGAATGCTGGAATTTCACAAAGGCCCCTTGCATCATTCAGCATAGTAGGTGACTGGTACTGTTAGTCTTTGAAATCTTTAAGTACTTTTTATTTCAGTTTCGAGGTTATTTTATTAATTTAATCAATTTCAAAAGCACCGATAAGCTGGTGACTAAAGTTCTTTGCAAAAATTTTACGAACTTAAAAGAAAGATGGTATTTTTATACTTTATATCAAGGTCTTAGTGTGAAGGTCTTCGGTTTGGCAAAAGAACAATAAAAACCATTCGATTCTTATGAGAAGGCCAAGTTGCGCTCACCCCATAGGGCGAAATATTCGTTGGAGCCGTTAACGGATGTAATATCAATTTTCCGATACTCTGCAACTATTCCCTTATGAATAACGTACTTCTTTAAAAGAGATTCGCTTTCATTTTTGGCTTAAAAATTTTCCTTACTTTTACAAGGTTTTGTAGCCTTTTCTAAAATAATATCTTCAAGCAAATGTAGCGTCGAAAGGTCATCCATTTCTGTTCTTTGCATATTTTTTTTTTTTTTTTGCTTGCATTTGAATTGGAACTAATCACAGTTTTCTGTTAGTTCTAACCTTGTGGCTTGTCCAGTTTCGCATTGTTGCCCTTGTTTAAGCTCTCTCTCTCTCTCTCTCTCTCTCTCTCTCTCTCTCTCTCTCTCTCTCTCTCTCTCTCTCTCTGGTTTTTTTCCAGTAGTCAGTTGTTTTACTGCTGTCAAAAATTGTCACTAAAAGATATCTTGTTCTATATATATATATAT
>NC_089745.1:8093417-8100917 GCF_040412425.1 Macrobrachium rosenbergii | reverse complement strand
TTTTTTAGCCCGCTCGGGTAAGAATCTGTTTGGTACTCTCTCTCTCTCTCTCTCTCTCTCTCTCTCTCTCTCTCTCTCTCTCTCTCTCTCTCTCTCTCTCAGTACTTGCCAGCCTCTCTCTCTCACTCTTTGTGGGGATGACGTCCCAATTAGTGGGAAATTACTCCCCTCTCTCTCTCTCTCTCTCTCTCTCTCTCTCTCTCTCTCTCTCTCTCTCTACGCCACCTTTTCTCAATTATATTAACATATCATTCTCTCTCTCTCTCCGCAGTTACATTGACATATGATCATTCTCTCTCTCTCTCTCTCTCTCTCTCTCTCTCTCTCTCTCTCTCTCTCTCTCTCTCTCTCTCTGCGCCACCTATTCTCAGTTATATTAGCATATCATTCTCTCTCTCTCTCTCTCTCTCTCTCTCTCTCTCTCTCTCTCTCTCTCTCTCTCTCTCTCTCTCATATCTTTATCTTTCCTCAGTTACATTGACATGTCATCATTCTCTCTCTCTTTCTCTCACATCTTTCGGCAGTTACACTTACACATCATCATTCTCTCTCTCTCTCTCTCTCTCTCTCTCTCTCTCTCTAATTGAAGGACTTATCATTTATTTCATTTTCGCACTTAATGCAAGTGTTTCTCTCTCCGTCTTTCTTGTGGCTGTCTCGCGACCGAATTTTCTTTTTTTTTTTTTTTTCCCGACGCTGTCAAAATTAACACCACTTTGCTTTTGAGTTTCAGTCACCAATGAGCTGCTTATCTAATATTCGCTGTCTGTGTGAAAACTATAAATGAAACAGTGGATTATAGTTTAGGCGGTCAATATTTCAGGTATTGTTAAAGCATTGACAGCTGGTATTGGTAGATGCTGTAGATTGTATTATCAGCAGAATAGCAGTATTGGTATTAATCAGAATAAACAGAGAATATAATCATTTATGCTTCATTATTTGCCGATAAAAAAACAAAAAACTGAACGCTATCTTTAGCAGCAATCTACTTCCACCTCGCGTACAAAAGCTCCCCGGGGAAAAAAAATACTACGACGTGCAAGAGGAACTCGAAATAAAATATATATATATATATATATCGATAAGGACATAACGCAAGACTGAAAACATCTTGCGCCCTGACGGTTCACGAACAAGAACAAACCGGAGAGGATCAGATAAAGGCCATCGGAAGACGTCTCACGAATTGCTGCCCCTAATCAAATCCAGTAATCCCTAATCCCTATCCTCCAGTAATCCCTTATCGGGATTATCGCCTGACGGCGCGCAAAACTCGCGCGTTCTTCTTTTTTTCATCGCTCTGATAAAGAGGGAAGGACTGGAGAAAGGGAGGTTTGTGTCCGGATGACAACTCCAGATGAAGTTGCAACAAAAAAAATGGTCGTTTCCTTGATGACTTTATCTCCGATCGTTTTCCATTTAGTGTAATTCTGTATGAATTTCAGGGTGTGTGTGTGTTTTGTGTATGTATGTGAGAGAGAGAGAGAGAGAGAGAGAGAGAGACAGAGACAGAGAGATAGAGAGAGAGATTATAAGTCAGCATAATTCTGTGTGCAATATTTATGAAATTAAGAATAAGAAATAGTTCCAAGCTTTCTAAATTTTGTCAGAGACAGACAGACAGACAGATAGAGAGATAGAAAAAGAGAGATTGTAAGTCACCATACATAATTCTATGTGCAATATAATGAAATTAAGAATAGAAATTAGTTCCAAGCTTTCTGAATTTTGCCAGAGAGAGAGAGAGAGAGAGAGAGAGAGAGAGAGAGAGAATATAAGTCAGCATAAATCTATGTGTAATATAATGAAATTAAGAATAGAAAATAGTCACAGGCTTTCTAAATTTTGTCAGTGAAAAGTGAAGCTATAGAATATGTGGTCCACTTCTGTCATAAGGAGCTAACATTCGTTCAGTTTCTCCAAATCTTTGGTGGCAGTCACAAAAAAAAAAAAGAAAAAGAAAGCAAAAGCAACCCACGAAAAATTGATAGGAAAATTCAAAAGAAAGTATTAGACGTGTCTATTTCCTTCTTCACTCAACTAATGCTAATTTCCAGGTTTCATTCTGAAAACCCCAAGTATAGTTGATGTTCAGTATAATATTCCGGGACATTCGCTTGGACTTGTCCCCAATATAACTCACTGAAAGTTTTCTATGCACTAAGAAAGTCTGTCTCATCCCTACAAAATGTTATTTTTATTTCTTTCTGTCTCAGTTTACTAAGCATGCTTCTTTATTTTTCTATATATATATATATATATATATATATATATATATATATATATATATATATATATATATATATATATATATATATATATGTGTATATATATATATATATATATATATATATATATATATATATATATATATATAAGATATTGTACTAGTTATTATTAATGTTTTATTTTTCAGGTGGAAGGGCAGGATGGGGTGGCGGGGGAGAGGTGGGGGGGGAGACATGGTAGGAAGAGGAAGTGGGGTTTGGCTTTGAGAGGTTTTTACAAAGGGGTCCGTGTACACAGTTCTTGAAAGGTGGTCAACGTCCTGTTAATAAATATACCTCAGAATGTTTCGCTCTAAAAGTTCACTGACAATTTTTATTCACAAAACTACAGGTACTCGAGAACTAACTGCACAATCCTTTCAATCATAACTCTATACAAGATGCGACTCTAGATAGAAAAAAAAAAAGAAAGAGCGGATGATTTCTGTTTTGAAAATATACTTCAACATTATTCCTGATACAGAAGTTGAACGAGGCCGTCTGAGAGACGGGACAGATGCTGTTTTATCAAATGAAAGGTGACTCAGATCCATATATCATTATGGTAAGGGTTTGAGATGTCCTGTATATTTATTTTTATGAAACGTATAATAACAGGGTAGGGCAGTGGACTTATGATGTCTATAGGTACCCTTTGATCATCCACTACATTATTCGTTGATGGAGACTTGGTTTTTTAGTTTTCTGAAAAGAAAATTATGGTGCCGACTTTGTCTGTCCGTCCGCACTTTTTCTGTCCGCACTTTTTTCTGTCCGTCCTTCGATCTTAAAAACTACTGAGGCTAGAGGGCTGCAAATTGTTACGTTGATCCTTCACCCTCCAGTCATCAAACATACCAATTTGTGGCCCTCTGGCCTAAAATAATTTTAAAGATCTGAAAACGAAGAAAAAAGTGCGGACAAAGGCAAACGGACGGACAGCAAACTCACCAATGTTTTCTTTTATGAAAACTAAAAAACCAAGTCTTCATCTACGAATGATATGATGCATGATCAAGGGATATCTCAGGTCCCACTGCGCTTTATGTTAGACGTTTCTGAAAAATATACAGGACATCTCAAACGCTTTTGTAATGATATAGCGGTTTGGAATCTCTCTCATTCAACAGTACAGCATCTGTCGTCTCTTTTCCCTCGTTCAACTTCTGCATCAGAACAATGTTGGTATTTTCAAATAAAATCATCATCACTTCCTTTTTTCCTCTCTCTCTCTCTAGAGTCGCATTTCGTATAAACTAGAGTGATGATTGCAAGACTGGTGCTGTTAGCTCTCGGTTACCTGTAGTTTTGTGATACTCATGCAAATGCACTTTGAGGTATGTTATTAACAGGACGCTGATACTTTCAAAATTTCATGGACACCTCTGTAAAACCTCTCCAGTAACCCCTCTTATCCCTAGCGTTGCCCCCCCCCTTCCTCCTCCTTCTCGCCATCCCACTCCCAACCTCCCACCACGAAAAAAAATTAATAATAACAGAAATTTACAATATAAAAAACGATGACGAAAGTGCGTTGGTCTAGGTGGTCTGAAGACAAGGGCTTCTGGAATTCCAGGATGAATATCCTTTGCTCGTGTGCATAATTGGATTTCAATTTATGGCTGGTCATAAAAGTACGGAGATCACACTCAAGGAGCCAGAAGCTCAAACCAATCAACTGTCAGATGTCGGGATACATGGATTCAATTTGTAATTGTATGTATGTATGAATGTAAGTCTATTGTATGAACACATGTATATATATATGTGTGTGTGTATATACAGTATATGTATATTATATGTGTACTGTATATATATACATACATTCATACATACATACAATTACGAATACACGTATGAATCCATGTGTCCCGACACCTGACAGGCAATGCAACGGAAAGCTTAAATGATGGTAAACCTGGACATAATGGAACTTGAAATAAAGTATTTTGCAAATAATATTCCCCTTCATTAACTATATCTTGTTTCAGCTGAAGATTCCACTAAATAACTTCATGCTTCTTTTCATGTATAATACGCATTTACAAGAATACAACGATACGCTAATATGCAATTTGATTCCGCAATTCTGCAAAAATAAAGCCTAATAAAAAGGTCTTCCTAACACCCTTGCTCGCTGTTTAATGGTGTGTTTCAAAACTTAGGGAACAGATTTAGGTGAAGCTTTGCATAGATCAAGTGATCAAAACTCTCCTGAGAGAGAGAGAGAGAGAGAGAGAGAGAGAACTGGTCATCATTTCAGACCAGAGAGAGAGAGATAAAACTGGTCAGCATTTCAAACAGAGAGAGAGAGAGAGAGAGAGAGAGATGGTCAGTATTTCAAGCCAGAGAGAGAGAGAGAAAGAGAGAACCACGTAATGAAAATAAATAAAAGAGAAATCTCCAAATAAAAAGAAAGAAAATAGAGAGAGATGAGAGACAGAAGGGGTTGTAGGCGGGGGGGGGGGGTTTAGGGGGACTCAGTATTACTGGATGTGGCTTTCCACACTCAGAATTGTTGATTGTTGATCTTCGGTCAGGTCTTCTGTGGTCTCTTGTGTTGCAAGGTATAACATGCCCGACCTATCAGAGACCGTTGGGATGGATATGGGACAACACTGGGATTTAATAACAACTGCCTTATGGAGAGAGAGAGAGAGAGAGAGAGAGAGAGAGGGAGTGGGAGTTTGGTTTAGTATCAGGTAGTTCATCAAAATTGAAGCCATAGACAGAAAGGCATAAGATATATTTAAACCGCGGTCAAAACATGGGATTCAGAGGGGGATGAAATGTTATAAATTTCGTTGAAAAATGAGAGCAGACAAAGATAGAGATAGATTAAAACCAAATCATTAAAACAAAGGCTTAGTGAGAGAGAGAGAGAGAATATTTTAAAGCCGTAATCATTTCTCTGTTAGGCCAGAAGCGAGACTAAATCTTTAATGAGAACGGAAGGCAGAGAGAGAGAGAGAGAGAGAGAGAGAGAGAGAGAGAGCCTATGGTGATACGTGGATGTCTGGAGGAAGTGAGCTTGTAATGTTATCTAGGAAGTTAATGAATAAAAAATTATCAACCCTAAAGAGCATATAGCATTGCTTTGTGCATTTGATAATGAATGTACTTTAGGTGAATTTCGAAAATGATTAATCTTCAAGGACTTTTTTCATATCCATTACTCTTTGCTTATAAATATTCCTTTTTTAGTTTTCTGAAAAGAAAACTATAGTTACCAACTTCTGTCCGTCCGCACTTTCTGTCCGCCCTCAGATCTTAAAAACTACTGAAGCTAGAGGGCTGCAAATTGGTATTTTGATCATCCACCGTCAATCATCAAACATAACAAATTGCGGCCCTCTAACCTCAATATTTTTTTATTTCAGGTTAAAGTTAGCGTAATCGTGCTTCTGGCAGCAAACGCAACCTTACAGGCCACCACGGCCGGCTGAGAGTTTATTGGGCGCGGCTCGCAGGCGTTATACCGAGACCACCGAAGATAGATCTGTTTTCCGGTGGCCTTGATTCCATACCCCGCTGTACCAAAGCTATCACCAAGAAAACTCGATGGCGCCGAAAAACTTCGGCGCATGTTTTACTGTTGGAGATGTGCATAAATTTCATGTAGACCATACGTGCTTGCATTCTCCTCGTGTTTTATTTCTTCGTTATAAATTTCTAGTACAGCAATAAATAATTGAGATAAAATAAAATACAATACAATAGATGAGGCTCCACGGGTATTATTTAAATCGATGTTTGCAATAAGGTTATAAATGATGATGACGATGATCATTTCTTTTCATTAACAGTGGGTGCGTCAAATGAGGTATAACATAGCAGTCACCTGCGTTTGGGAAGTTTGATGCTCATGGGTTTCATCCTTTATTCAACAGTTCTGGGATGAACTGGGCAGTGACTGTAGTCTGGTTTTCCCTCAAGAGGAGGAGGAGGAGTAGGAGGAGGAGAATTGATGATGCGCCTGGTAAATAAATTTTTATATTCAAAGAATACTAGAGAAATAGATAAAACAAACGTGACAGGGGCATCTTCTTTTTATGTTCCTCTTTATATTATTATTATTATTATTATTATTATTATTATTATTCTACTTTCGACGACCTTCGACTCGAAGCCTTTTCCATCTTTTCGTCTCTTTTTCTTTTAGTGGAAATTGGTCCCACGCAGCGTCTGACTCCCTACCCCCACCCCCTTCCTCCACCCCATGGCTAATTAAAGTTAGATTTAAACTGGACTAATCTAACTAATCACCGAACCGATTGGCGAAGCAAAGGATTAGGGGTTGCTATTGCTAATCGTCTTAAGTTAATTAACTTTTTGAATTACAGGGAATATTTGTTTGGTTGTGAATGTTATTAACGACTTTTTATACCTGCAGTAAATTGTGCTTTGCAGAGTGATTAGTGATTCACCTTTTTTTATGAGTAGATAATCTTGTGCAGACTTTATCCCGTTTTGTAAAGAGATTTGAGGCTTACAAGTACATGTTATTATGTACATTTATTTTGTGTACACATTGAATTATTGTTTGTCATCAACTTGATAATTATGTACTTTCATCATCATTTTACGTATAGATTGAAATTGTTGCAGTTGGATAGCATAGATATTTTTAAACCATCGTTGTCGTATCTTAGTTTAATCATCCCGTCAGAAATGACGGAACTAAAAAAAAAAGAGTCGACGACGGCATGTCTACTCAGGACATTGAGTACACATTCACGAAACGCTCTAGGTAACTTCATTCTGCTTATTGATATAGGGGAGTGAATCAACAACCATTGTTACAAAAATAAACAAGTAAAAAATGCGCCGAAGTTTCTTCGGCGCAATCGAGCTCTTCTGTACAGCGTATAATCCGAGCGCGGCTTATATCTATCTTTCGATGGTGCTCGATATAATGCTGTATGAGCCGAGCCCCATGAAACTTTAACCACAGCCCGGTGGTGGCCTGTCCTGTATCGTTGCCAGACGTACGATTATGGCAAACTTTAACCTTAAATAAAATAAAAGCTACTGAGGCTCGGGGACTGCAATTTGGTATGTTTGATGATTGGGTGTGGATGAAATCAACATACCAATTTGCAGCCCTCTAGGCTCCAATAATTCGATCTGAAGGGCGGACAGAAAAAGAAGTGCGACGGACGGAAAAACTAATATGGTTATAAAGATTCTTGATATGAATATGACGGCTATTCACAACATTTTTCTCTCT
>NC_089745.1:8065917-8083417 GCF_040412425.1 Macrobrachium rosenbergii | reverse complement strand
TCGCGCGGAATCAAAGCTCCGGGACTCAAGGAGGCCGTCAGTAAATTCGTCGAGACGTTTCGAGTAAACAGCATCTATAGAGGTTAGAATAACCTTAAAAACAGAACTGCCGAAGCTTGAAAACGTTTCAGAAAGCTAGAGCTTTGATGAAACTCACCGCTGTCAGAATTATATTCAGAGTACGAAATAGAAGTATTTATTAGTCGCTGAGAATGAAACTGACTTTGTAAAGTAGAAGATTTTGGGGTAACAGTGACTATTTATAGTTGTTCCTGAATTACAAAATAGAAATATTTAGGAAAATCATTGAGAGCGAAACTGTAAATTAAAAAAACTGAGGTAAAAATTACATTTTTAGTTTTCTGTAAAAGAAAACCATTGTAACGACTTTCTCTGTCCGTCCGCACTTTTTCTGTCTGCCCTCAGATCTTAAAAGCTGCTGGTATGTTGGTATGTTGATCATCCACCGTCCAATCATCAAACATACCAAATTGCAGCCCTCTAGCCTCAGTAGTTTTTATTTTATTTAAGGTTAAAGTTAGCCATGTACGAGCTTCTGGCACCGCTATAGGTACTAACAACACAGGCCACCACCAGGCCGTGGCTGAAAGCTTCGAGGGCCGCGGCTTCAAGTTTCATGGGCCGTAGCTGTACAGAAAACTCCATTGCGCCGAAGAAACTTCTGCGCATTTCTTACTTGTTTTCGTTGTTTCTGAATTTATCATGATAAAACTACGTTGAAAATTAGGAAAGCAGCGAAAAAAAAAACTTCTTAAAAACAATGGTACTTTTTGTACCTAAAACAGTTTTAATATAATCATAGCATTGTAACCAGAACATCTTAGAGATCGTAAAATTAAGCTTTCTCAAAGAATCTGATGCTCGTGAGAGATTTTATAGGATGAGAAAATAGTTAGTGAACAGGTGAAAGGGTCGAAGAGAGAATATGGAAACGATGTCTTCCAGTTCATTTTATTCCCGTTTTGACAAAATGAATTAAGTTTCAGTTTTATGTTTTAGGAAATATGTAAATCGTAGGCTCGTGTCTTCCATCTGGATCGTGCTGTGAGATTTTAGAAAGGGTTTGTAGCATTTGCTTGTTCCCATTGACAAAATTATGATTATATATATCAGGTATGTGAAATAATAAAATCCGAGTGGATCTTTCTTGTGTGTCCGCCCGGGTGGGGGCGGGGTAGGTAGGGGGATCGGGAGGGTAGGGGAGACATGACACATCCACCCTCCTCCTCATGCAAACCTGTTTGTCCGCCCTGGTTGGGGGTGAGGTAGGTGGGGGATGGGGAGAGTAGGGGAGATGTGGCGGGCAGCGCTGGGTTCCAGCGCAGTGTAGCACGTGCTATCAAGCTCGTGTGAAATAATATTGAATATTCATATTATATATACCCTTATTCATCTGGCTGAGTGTTAATTATTATTAATGAATTTTCATTAACATGAAACTGGTCAAAAAGATGAGGAAAAATCCACAACATAGGATGCCGCTCAAGGAAAAGAAAGAATGGGAAAGCTATAAGAAATGTATAATAAGAATTAACAAATAGAAGGAAATGCAAATAGGCAAAATACAATAATGAATACAAAGAATAGAGAGAGAATTAGCACAGGAAACACCATCTCATCAAAGCAGCATGCCAGGATCTCGAATTTAGACGGAAAAAGCGTACTTAATACTGTTAAATATTCCGTAGTCTTACAGTGAAAGGAACGAAAGCCTTTCAAAGCTGGGCAGCTTGGCATCGTGACAGCTCTGCTGTGTGAAATGTGCAGAAAGCAACTAATTCTTGAAGCTCAAGATTTGTGCCTCCGTGACAAGGACTGGCTCAGACGTGAGTGGTCCTTTTGCAGGAGGAAACATTTTAGGCAATGTTCAAATGCTTTTATGAGCTTTAAATAGGATTCAAGTGATGAAAACTGTGATTAAATACATCACTCGCTCCTATTTTTCCTGACTAGGAAGGGAATGGAGAGGTGACTGTGCTATAAAACAGAAGAGTTCTTGTGCGTTAGAGCAAAAAAATATAATCTTTTGTAAAAGTTTTTCATTTCTTCCTCTCTTTATGAAAGCTGTACAATCCTCCGATGAGAGTTTTTCATTTTTACCTTTGTTTGGCTATAGTTTTTTTCATTTAAGACCACTGCCTCATTCACTTACGATGGACTTCCCAGTTATTTTTCAATAATATGTTTGGAGAATATGCAAGGGTGGTTGTGCTAGGAGATTCAGATACTAATGTAGGGGAATGAAAATGAGTTAGCATTACTGACTCTCCTCTAATAGACAAAATGGTTAATGTTTATGTTTATACCTATATATATATATATATATATATATATATATATATATATATATATATATATATATAGTAATGTGTATATATAATAGCGTAGGCGTTCTATTCGTAGACTGCAAATGATTAACTCAGTGATAAGTGTCTAGACATGCGAATGTTTGCACATATTTTAAGAAATTTGTGTAGTTTTTAATAAACATTGTTACATGTTCAAATATACACATAAGTAATGGTCAGTGTGTATCTCGACCATAATTATTATCGATGTTGATAATAACATCGCTATCGTTTATTATCGTTTTACTGTTATCACAATTACTGCTATGTATCCAGTGACGTAAAAAATGTGTATCAGCCTCATAGCAGTTGTCGTATGCTGTTGAACTTAGGTAATCTGGACGCTGTAAATAGCATAGTTTCAGTTATGTAATTACCTACGAAGCGGTCACATTAGTCCCACTTATTGTAATACGATTAAAATAACTGGTAATTTCGCGAAATAGAGGAATTTTATTATTATTATCCGTATCTCGAGTCAAAAAAGTGAACAGATCTTCAAGTCATTCCGTGGCTGTAGCTAACCTTTCTTCTATACATCGAATCTGCCCTTCGCAAACTGGTCTAACAACTCTCCTGAGGTGGGACAGTATTTCGACAAATCCCCAAAGGGACTGGAACACTGGGACAATATTTCGACAAATCCCCAAGGGGACTGGAACACTCCCCAGAGACTGAACGCACAAAAGGACTTGAGAGGGAGAAGTTCAGTTTTGGCCGGGGACTTCAGAAGACAACAGAGTCCGTGTTTAGCATAGGATCAGGAGGACGACGCGAACGGAATTAATTCATAGATTCTAGAGCAGAGGCGAAGTGAACTAAGTGTGGACAGGTGTTGGCGAGACGGCTTCATTTATTGATGGGTCACACCTGTTCTGCGAATGGGCAGTGTATTCTGTTATCGGTTTTCTCATGGGAATTGGCGAATCGTGTATTGACTGTGAGGATTTTTTTCGCATTTTTCTATTTTCATTTTTATTAGGAAGTGGGGCCCAATATATATTATAAAGGACGTCCCTTTATTATACATATATATATATACTGTATATTTTATTGATGCCAAAGGGTTGCAGTAAGTTTGACTTCTCATTTTTTTTAAATAATTGTCATTTTAAGTATATAAAATATACAACGTATTGAAATATCTTTAACGATGCTCGTTATGGAACGAATTGGTTTACAATTCAGGTTTTATCTGAATGAAATTGATGCCATGATAACTAAACCCCCTCTGATCCCCCTCTCTCTCTCTCTCTCTCTCTCTCTCTCTCTCTCTCTCTCTCTCTCTCTCTCTCTCTCTCTCTCTCTCTCTCTCTCTCTCTCTCGACAAAGTCCTACGATGATGATTAGGCCGGGGACTTATAATTTCTACTGATGGGCATAATTGATGAGGGCTTTCGGACACGAACGAACCGTCGTTTCTCTCTCTCTCTCTATATATATATACCTCTCTCTCTCTCTCTCTCTCTCTCTCTCTCTCGTCGCTAATTCATCGCCTGGACAAGACACGGGTATGGAGGTTCATTATGGGACCGCCAGTCTCTGCCCCGGGGAGGATTAGTCCCGTCGAAGGTGCGAAATGTACCTCATCACCAATGAGGGGTGACACCCCTGACCAAACCTGATCTTCCTCCTTCTCCTCCTCCTCCTTCTCCTTCACCTCCTCCTGCTTCCTCAGGCCTTCGTCCTGTGAATCTTCTTGTTCCTTCAGTTCTGATAATCTTTCTTCAGTCTTCCTAATCTTCCTTAAGTCCTACTATCCCTCCTCTTCTTTTCATCCCATCCTCTGCCTCCTCACCCTCTTCTTCCCTCCCTCCTTCCCTCCCTCTTCCCTCCTCCTCCTCCTCCTCCTCCTCCTCCTGTGACTGTCCTCAGTTCTCTCTCCAATCCTTTTCCAGTCCTTACCATCCTAATTTCTTCCTTCCCTTCCTCCTACCCTCCCTTCATTTCTTCCTTCCCTACCCTCCTCCTCCCTCCTCCACTTCCTCCCCTCCCCTTCTCTTCTTATTTTAGTCCTGTTCCCCTCCTCCTCATTTCTCTTCTTCCCCCCTCCCTCCTCCTCCTCCCTCTCCTCCTCTTCCTCTTCCTCCACCAGTTCTCACAATCCTTCTCCAGTCTTTCTAATCTTCTTTTAGTCTTACTACCCCTCCTCCTTCATTTCTCATTCTCCCCCTTCCTCCTCCTCCTCCCTCCTCCTCCCTCCTCCCCTCTCCTCTCCCTTCCCTCCCTTCCCTCCTCCTCTAGGCTTCTCCCTCTCTGCTCCCCCCTCCTCCTCCAATTTCTTCCTCTTCCTCATCCAGTTCTCATAATCCTTTTCCAGTCTTCCTATAATCTTCCTTTAATCCTACTACCCTCCTCCTTCATTTCTTCCTTCCCCCATTCCTCTCCTCCTCCTCCCTCCCACTTAGGCTTTCCTCCTCTCTCTACTTCCCTACCTCCTCCTCCTCCTCCAATTTCTTCCTCTTCCTCATCCAGTTCCTCGGTAATCTTTTTCCAGTCCTGATCTTTCTCTCTTCCTACTACCCTCCTCCTTCATTTCTTCCTTCCTCCCATTTCTCCTCCTTCTCCTCCCACTTAGGCTTTCCTCCTCTCTCTACTTCCCTACCTCCTCTTCCCTACCTCCAATTTCTCCTTTCTCATCCTTCCCCCTTCCTCCTCCTCCAACTAAGCTTTCCTTTCTTCCTCTTTCCTCCCACTTAGCCTCCTCCTCTACTTCCCTCCTCCTCCCTCCTCTCCACTCCTCTTCCCATCCAGTTCTCATAATCCTTTTCCAGTCTCCCTATAATCTTCCTTTAACTCTACTACCTCCTCCTCATTTCTTCTTCCCTCCCATTTCCCCTCCTTCCTCCCTCCCAGTCCTCTACCTACTCCCTACCTCCTCCATCTCCCAGTCCTCTACATCCCCATCCCCAGCTCACCCATCCCCACCCCACCTCCCCATCCATCCCTTCCCCTCTCACTAATTAATGTCCGGCAGTTGATTATTCTGTCCTATGCTTCTGGATAAGGGAAAGTATAATTATTTTAAGCTGGTAAAAGCGATATCATTAGAGGTAACAATGCGTAGGTAATCTAGACGAAAAAAAAGATAATTAAGCTGAATAGATTTAAAAAAAAAGTAAATTAGGTATAAAAAAGAGCGTAAGTTACAGTTGTCAATTAGGAGAAACGATAAATTGTATTTTAGTGAGTTCTCTGCCCCCACCTCTCTCTCTCTCTCTCATTTTGCAATTAATTTGGCTTTTGTTTATTGGTATATATATATATAGTAGAATATATGAATATATATTATATTTTGTATTTTGTTTATTGGTGGCATGTGGGAAGTAGATAAAGGTAATAATAATAATAATAATAATAATAATAATAATAAAACTATTATATAAAAATTATTAATAATAATAATAATAATAATAATAATAATAATAGTAATAATAATATTAATAATGGTTCTCCATATAATAAAAGTATTATATAAAAATGAAAGCATTGATAGTAGTATGAATAATAGTGGTTAAAAAGGAATACATACAGTTAACATTATCAATGTTAAAATAATCAAATTACCATTTCCACCACCACCGGTAAATCTGTCTCTACAATTATCACATTCTTCTTAAACACGAGAATCTTGATCGAGGTAGAAATTATTCATATACGAGGGTAAGTGATAATTACCACTTTCTTAGAAATTCGGCCAGAGATGAAATTATCCCCGATGATGTATTTGATAATCGGCGAACAACCCTCATTCACTCATATTAATGGTGTGAGGAGGGAGATGAATAATGAGGGGCCGGTGTGAGGTGGAATACCTGATTTATGAAATCTAATGGATTTATGAGTTAATCCTTCTCGCGTTATGCTAATGGTTATAGTAATGATAATAAAGGTTTGAGTACGCAGCGTTTCTTTTTTGGGGAAATTGTGTTGATTTTTCTTATGTAGATTTGATAAACAAGTCATTGTGGATTCTTTTCCACTTTTTGTTTCTCGTTCCGGTTTGCGTAATTAGATTATTATTATTATTATTATTATTATTATTATTATTATTATTATTATTGACATATACCTCTTTTAAGACTACGCATTATTATCATTAATATTATTATTAGCGGAAGGGTCGTGCAGGTGCGATTATTATTATTATTATTATTATTATTATTATTATTATTATTATTATTATTATTATTATTATTAATATTATTATTATTATTGAATAAAATGGCTGCATTATGCGAATTTCACTGAACAAAACTTGCCTCAAAGATGGCCTTCTTCCTCCTCCTCCTTATTATTATTATTATTATTATTATTATTATTATTATTATTATTATTATTATTATTATTATTATTATTGCTGGATGCACATTTGCATAGCAAATATAACCATCTACTATTAGGACCAGCTGTCAGTAAATATAATTCAAGTATGTGGAATAAAGAGCAAAAATAACCAGAGTAAAATTATGTCAAAAATAATTAGGGACTAGAAGCGACTCTTGAAGATTCTGATAGGAACTGGGTGTTAAAATACCTGCTGGCTTCAGTACAGTAAGATTCATAGAAATCATACACACTGGCGTGACAGCTACCACGGTCATCAACGTAATATACAGATTTAAATAAGTTTGACTTATTTGAAGCATTTGTCGCACATAGGTAGCAGTCATGTAAGCAGCATCTGACGTAAGGAACATGTTGGCAACAGTGAGAATTGTACCAAACAGTCTTCGACATGTTACTAACAGGTTGTGCGGATAAGAAACCGCCATCTTCATTGCGGTTTATGGAAGTTCGTCACCAGTATTCTGATAACCGTGTAAGTCTTTTTGAATGACAATTTAAGTTTCCTGTAAAAGAAAACTATTGAGATGGCTATTTGTCTGTCCGTCCGCACTTTTTCTGTCCGCCCTCAGATCTTAAAAACTACTAAGGCTAGCGGGTTGCAAATCGGAATGTTGATCATCCACCCTCCAGTCATCAAACGTACCAAATTGCAGCCCTCTAGCCTCAATAGTTTTTATTTTATTTAAGGTTAAAGTTAGCCACGATCGTGCACCTGGAACCGCTGTAGGTGCCAACAACACAGACCAGCGCCGGGGCGTGGCTGAAAGTTTCATGGGCCGCGGGTGAGAGTTTCATGGGCCGTGGCTGAGAGTTTCATACAGCATTATACGCTGTACAGATTGCGCCGAAGAAATTTCGACGCATTTTTTACCGGTTTGTTTATCGTGACTCACGATGCAGGTCTTTAGCTGGACCTCTTAAGGGGTAGTGCCGTCATTACACCTCACAAGAAATCTCTTCTTTCTGTATTTCCCTTTACTTCCTATCACTTATCCTAATGAACGCCATAATATTTTTTGGAAGCTTGAATTTCAAGTCAGTGGCCCCTGCGGCCTCGTTCCTTATGATTAGGTTTCATCTTCTGAATAATAATAATAATAATGATAATAATAATAATAATGTAGGCAATGCTACACGGTGTTTGTATCGTTCCTTCGACCCCTAGGTCCATTCGCCCTTCCTTTCTTCAAGTTTGTTGTCCAACTTCTCTAACCATTGCATCTTAGTGCAACCTTCAGGTCCTTGTACCTCATCTCCTGCATTTTCTTGATCTCTTCATCTTGCTGTTCAACCGCTCAAACGCCCTTTTAACTGACTTCAGCCTTTAGTGGCCGGAAATGCCCCTGTGCTTGGCTTGACAGATGAAATTGCATAAAATCAAATCAAACCAACCTTGGTTGCTGAATGGATAGGTCACTGACAAATCAAAAGGGCGTGGGTTCGAATCCTGGACGCGGCAGATGCATTAATCATATGTAATTAATTTTGGGAGTAAGTTAATCCAGGCAAAGTAAATTCGGTATTAAGGTAACTTGCTTTCTTTGTAACCTTACCCTTAAGAAAATACAACGACTTGACCGATATTATTATTTCGTGGATGAAACCTATTCACATGGAACAAGCACACAGGAACCATTGACTTGAAATTCAAGCTTCCAAAAAATGTTGGTTTCAACTTCCCACCGCAGACCCCACACTGCGTCAGTAACTGATCATGATACAGAGTCAGTGATTTTTTTTACCGCCCTAGGGGAGGCGCGAACTGGCGACAACTGAACGGCATGTCACGCCACTAGCGACTATACCAGCGGACCAGCATACTTATAAAGGAAGCCTGAATCTATGCTCGTGATAAAAATTGGGACAAATTTGAATAGGAACCAACCAGTATCCTTGCAGTCTGTAAAAGCGCTGCATCATTGGACCTTGCTTTGCATATTAGCAGGATTTTAGAAGACCTGCCGCTTGTTATTCTTAGTTAATTGGGGATGAATTAGAATAGGGTCTTCTGAAGCTTTCGTTGTTATTCCAAGATTGCGAATTCTATTAATGATAAGGCTTTCACTTTAGAAAGTTATGCATTGTCATTGTGTTTTTTATGGTGTCCATTTTTCAATGATTATTTTATGCCTCTGAGTATCTTTGCGTTCTACTCATTCATTTGTTTTTACTTATTATTTTTAATTTTTACCTGTAAAGTGCATAATTATAGACTGATTCGGAGTACGTTCCGGATAACCAGTGTGTCGACACAGGCTGTGTAAGGGTATGTGTACATGATTTTAACCGCCTTGACTCCATAACGAATTAATATGGCTTATTTTACGTACACACTTGAAGGGGAAAGCAGTTTCCTGCTGATAATTTTCATAAAATTCTACCCAAAGGTAACGTAATCAAAATTTATCTATCGTGTGTGAGATATATATATATATATATATATATATATATATATATATATATATATATATATATATATATATATATATATATTATATATATATATATGTGTGTGTGTGTGTGTGTGTGTGTGTGTGTGTTTGTGTGTGTATTTTTTTGGCATATTGTTATTTCACTGTTTAATCTCATCAGTGGAATAAAGGACATTGGGACAAAAATTGAATTGTTCCAGTTATGCAACAACTATAAGAATTTACTTTAGTGACGTATTGATGATCTAATTTGTCTTGTCGAAGTGATGCAGGCTGAATACTTCTAAAATCTATTAAAGTATCGTCATATATATTATATATATACATACAATATATATATATATATATATATATATATATATATGTATATATATATATATGAAAAGCAAGTTTCATTTCTTAAACAAGTGTGTGTGGTGTGTGTCTGTAAAAGTTTATGCAGACTCGTTGCTCTTGGAATTTAATCTTTCATTTCCAACATGTTGCTGAATCGTATCAGGGAAAAGCTTTCAAGCCATTGAAGCCTCCTTTTTTTTTTTTACATGAGTCTGATACTTCAATTCATTGTAATTCATTTATACGAATTTCGACTAATCAGGAATGAAAGCACCGTTGCTTTCTTTTGACCAAAACTGGACGCCAACGGAATTTTCAGACACCTCCTCCCTCCCCTCCCCTGGCACACCATTCCTTTATTTACCATCCCATCCCCCCTCCCTTCCGCTAAAAAAAAAAAAAAAAAAAAAAAGGCGGAATGAATATGAATTTTATGGTAATTCATGCAGTCAATACTTGAGCGTCCTCCAACGAATGAAAATCAGATAGCATCGTTCAATTCTATATCCCATCCCCATTAGCAAAAGTCATCTCATAATTTAAAGGCCCTTTTGAATCTACTATCTGCTGCAACGCTCTGTACCCCCTCCCTCTCCTCCTCCCCTTCCCCCTCCCCCCTCCCCTCCCCCCTTTTGAATAGCATCCAGGCAATTGGTGCACAACGAGGCATCAACTGACACTATTTTTTTTTATGCGCAGTGATTCGGCCCACGGAAATCATCACGTTTGAAAATATTTCCAGCTCATACCTCGCACATTACAAGAGGAAGTTTGGCTTATTTGATGTCGTTATTTTTATGGTTGCGCCTTTTGTGCCCGTTGTAATGATTCATTACGTAAAGATAAGTTTTCTTTCATGTTGGTGTATAAGCGTTGGCGTTCATGACGCGGGAATTTGCAGGCGGTTTCATGTACAGAGGGAACACACATGGCAGATATTTCTCTGAATTTATAGCTCGAATTATACGTACTTTGCTGGCTCTTTTTCTTTGTTTTTTACCACTCGTTATTTTTTTCAATTACACACGCTTCCAGCCATGTAATCATATAGTGTGCATGTCTTTTATTGTTTATTAGAGGAGCATTTTCAGCATTGTCACTGAATTTTTAGCTAATAGACTGCGGTGAGTTGTTGATGGGCACTATAGTGATTCCAGGAATGTAATCACAAGTTTCCCGCAGGGTAGTACTCTTGGTCCTCTACTGTATATGTTATATACCTGTGAAATTATGTGATTTGGCCAAGAATATACACTCTCCACAACGTAATAATAGACATGCAGTTAATTATAAGTCTGTTCATTCTTTTTTTAGAAGTTTTGACCAGGTTAGGGAATTATCATCTTAGTCACGTAATTGAATCCTTGAGACTTTATGAGTTCAAAGTTCAAACTTGAGTTTCGCTTCATAGCATTTAATTGTTTACTTTGCCATTTCTCTTATATGATTCTTCTTTACCATTCTGTTTCTTTTTCCTTGCTGGCCTGTGTTCTCAATTGGAGTCTTTTGGCTTGAAGTATTCTGTATACATGTGCGCATAGATTTAAATATATGTCTCAGACATATGCATGTCTATATACATATAGCAGTGTCCAGTAGCTGGAAATCTTGCAATGGCTGATACTTGGTGAACGGCTCAGTCCATAACTCATTCAAAAATAATTTCAAAAAGATGTATTGAGTGACAGTTCGTGGTAATAGTCACTCATCCCCCAGCTCCTCCAAATGTTATACTGTTATACTGTTTGAGGGTAGGACCTCTTGACATGAATTCATTATGGATACAAGGGCTGTCTAGAAGAGCTGCAAGTGCTGTCTAGATGGGCTGAAATCGTCGGAAAGGATGACAAATTTAGGGTAGGATAGAGATCAGTAATTGTCCTTATTCATTCTTTGCTAAGCAAATATCATCGATAAAGTTGGCACCATCCATTGGTGCCACCAGGGACAATTGTTTAGCATTCTGTGGAAAATGTCAGTGATCGTAATATTATTTCATGCTTTGTTATGCAGGCACCTCTGGTCAAGTTGGTACCATTGATTCATGCCTCAAGGTTACAAGACTTAAATTTCAGACAACCCTGAAGCGACGGTGGTCTGAAATAAACCGCGTTAACCTTTGTAACTGATTGGCCCATCTTGGACGCACTTTGCTTTGCATTAGTTCACGCCAAATTGGCAACACTGGCTCTTTTACCAGTGTAGCCAGAGGCTTGGATTGCAAATAGATATAAAGGTTATCTTCATTATTCTTGATTCGTGGTAACAAGAGAATCGTTTGCTGTTGGTAATGTCGCCAGTCGGTGAAAATCACAATTCCTGATTTTCCTCGGTGAAAGTACTAAGAACTGATCATTTAATACTATAAAATAGGTGAAAGTAGTAAGAACTGATCATTTAATGGTATAAAATGCCTTCCTAACACTCACAGTCTTTAGCGAAGAAACTAGAATATTTTCGAAAGTAGTTAATTTTTATCAAGCATTAGACAAAAAAAGAATACTTAAGAAAAGAAGATTTGCTTGATTAACTGACTGACGTGATGATATAAATTAAAGTAACAACACCTGTGGTCATTGCACCTGGAAATTCATCTGTTCAAGGAACTAATTCATGAGAAACCCCTTATACCAGTTTTCTCACATGACAACAAGCACTACAACTCCTCCACAAGGCAGCAGGATAACAAGTTGGACAGTGCCCGAGATTTATGACATGTTGCTGTTGCCACGATGCCCCGTAGTTATCTCCGGGGCAGGGCATATTTCAGGGACGGCGATAATGAGATAATGAGTGGAATAATGGAACCATTTTAAACCCTGTTGGAAGTCCTGCGCCTGCGGCGTTAATTGCCGCTTGAGGAGGAAAACAAATGGGGAATTAATGGTCCTTAAAAAAGTCATAATGATGTAATTAAGATTTTGGTGGAGTGATACGTAGTTGGAGGAGCAGGTTAAGTATGAAGCTATCTTCTGTGAAATTGAAGATAAAGGTAGGAGGTATTTTGTTGGCTATGTATCCATTCATGAGTAAAAATTGTTTTTTTTTTCTATTATTTATTTGATTAGGCTCCTCGCAGAATATACTCTTGATTGCCTCGCGTTTTCTTCCCTTATGTAAATAGTCCTAGTTATTATTATTATTATTATCATTATTATTATTATTATTATTATTATTATTATTATTATTATTAAAAATTAAAAAATCTCATAGTAGTATAAGTCTTGAAATTGAGAATCCATTATTATTATTATTATTATTATTATTATTATTATTATTATTATTATTATTATTATTAGTATTATTATTATATTATAGTTTAAAAAAATAAAAATCTCATAGTAGCATAAGTCTTGAAATTGGAGAATCCATTATTATTATTATTATTATTATTATTATTATTATTATTATTATTATTATTATTAAAAAAATAAAAAATCTCATAGTAACATAAGTCTTAAAATTGAGAATCCTCTATTATTACTAGTATTATTATTATTATTATTATTATTATTATTATTATTATTATTATTATTATTATTATTATTATTTTTGAAAAATTAAAAAACCTCATAGTAGCATGTCTTGAAATTGAGAATCCATTATTATTATTATTATTATTATTATTATTATTATTATTATTATTATTATTATTATTATTATTGCATGTGTCAACATTCATAGAAAGTAACCCACCAAAAAGTTCATCACGAACAATCTTCCACAAAAGTGAATGCCCACGTATGTATTCCTTCATCGACCCCTTAGGGGTATAATAGTGCCGTCAGTGAACCCCACGTGGTGCACTGTAGGCATTACTAAAGATTGTTAGCAGCGTCTGTTCCCACTTTTTAGCCTTTTATTTTACCTTCGTTCCCACTTCCTTTCCTCCATCTTGCCGTGCAAAAGAAAATGCCCCAAATCTTCATAAATCATCGTAATCCTTTTACATGACTATTCATCAAGATGACAAATGCCCAGATGAATAAATGAGAGTAATTGGAAATTAACTGTATGCTCATCATGATGATTCTCAGGCCTCACTGTGGGACATTACCCCTTTTTCGTGACAAGAGCGATTGGGCAACTTTCACTTACAGTTACCGGACTGCTGACAGAACGACTTTCATTTATTCATCCACAAGAGGCTGAATGCAGAAATAAGTCAATTAATATTAAGTGAGAACACTGATGGCCTCGTTGGAAAAGCGAATGGCCGCATTAATGATTCAGGCTTTGTAATAGCCAGGCTGGAAGGCTGTGCAGGATTTATGATACAAAATAGGCTTTGCATCAGTTATTTTGGATCGTTTAGAATCCAGTAACAATGCAAAACCTCTTTTAACCCCAGCCACACCTCATTCCGGTGGAGAAGAGAGTCGAACTTTATTTTTGTTGGCGTGGGGTTAATTATTATTATTGTTCAGGAGATGAACCGTGTTCGTATGGAGCAAGCCCACCAAAGGGGCCCTTGACTTATTTTAAGTTTCCAAAGAATATGGTGTTTAAGTTTCCAAAGAATATGGTGTTCTTTAAAAGAATCAGCCGTAGGAAATACAGAAAGAAGGGATCAGTTATTAGGAAAAAGTTGGATTAACAAATTAATGAATAAAAAGATAAAAATTTTAATAAATTAGTATAAGTACAAGGAGAATTGTTTTTGAATTTTTGAGTCTCTGATTGCACAACACCCTCAGGGAGACGGTTCCACAGCCAACGGTGTGAGGAATAAAAGATCTCTGGAACTGAGAATTTCGACAGTGAGGTATATTTACTGCATGTTGGTGCTGCTGTTGAGTGATTCTGGTAGATCTGGGCAGGAAGAGAGGATCAGGGGTCAATTGTGATACGTTCCAAAAAGGAATCGTTAGTGGAAAATTTAAAGCGCATCTTACAAGTCGGGTGCGAGCGGTATCGGTATTGTTATTATTATTATTATTATTATTATTATTATTATTATTATTATTATTATTATTATTATTATTATTATTATTCTGAAGATGAAACCTATTCATACGGAACGAGCCCACCAAAGGGACCATTGACTTGAAATTCAAGCTTCCAAAGAATATTAAGGTGTTCATTAGGAAGAAGAAAGAGGAGATAAAGGGAAATACAGAAAGAAGAGATCCCACTCACTTATTAAAAAAAAAAAATTAATAAATTAACAAACAGATAAAAATGTATTGAAATGCAAGGAGAACAGTACAGTGGGACCTGGGTGGCTGAGTGTGTGAGTGAGTATTTAACTTCTTTTAAAAAGCAAATTCATAAATGTGAGTTGTAGTATGAGATTAATTATGTTTTTTCCAGGTAAGAGAAGTGAAATTTTATAGTTATTAAAAGATTTTAAAGTCATGAGACCAGTTATTTTAGAGTGCCGAGATCTTTCGTTTTAAGACCTTCATAAAGTATATAACAACATAACTATCAAAATAATGCCCCGTAAGTGGGTAGTGCCGTCAGTGCACCTCATGCGGTGCACTGTAGGCATTACTTGAGGTTCTTTGCAGCGTTCCTTCGGCCCCTAGCTGCAACCCCTTTCGTTCCTTCTACTGTACCTCCGTTCATATTCTTATTCTTCCGGCTGACTTTCCACCCTCTCCAGACAATTGTTTCAACATTGTTTTCAGCGCTGAATGATCTCATAGGTCCCAGTGCTTGGCTTGTTGCCTAAATTTTATATTTAATTCAATCAAAATAATGAATGGTATGTATATATATATATATATATTATATATATATATATATATATATATATAATATATATGATATGATATATATATACACATATATATATATATTTTTTTATCCGCAAATGAACAGGGACAGATCAGATTCAGTAACATGAAATTAGTTATAGTATGAAATGCATTTTGTATTATTACTGTTATTTTGTATAATTATTACAGTTATTTGCATTATTTTTCCTATTACCATTATTTATAAACATTCATACAGGACAATATATAAAACCCATTACCTTGCAAAACAAATTCAGTAGAATAGAGGAACACAAAAACAATTATGGCCGCGTGATTATGAACTGGTAAAAAAAAAATCGTATACCGCTCCATAAATAAAGCCTTTTATTAACCCCTCTCTCTCTCCCTCTCTCTCTCTCTCTCTAAGGAGACGAGGCTTGGAATCCAAGTTAATAAGTGAGAAAAGAAAAAAAATAACGAAAAGAGAAAGGCAAGGTGTGGCCATCCGATAATTGAAACCGGTTTTTCTAAGATAAGATGGAAAAAGGATCAGATCCGTATCACCTGGGTCAGCTATCTGTATAAGGTGAACTCATTAAGAAAGAGAGAGTGAGAAAAAAAATGTTATAATTCAACGTCGAAGATAATTAAAAATATATCAGGTATAGATAGACCTTTTATAATGTTTTGTTAAACAGCTTAAGTGGCGTTGTTTTTGCTTATGTTTTTATTTGTTTATTTTTTTATTGGTCTTTTTTTTTTCGTGGTCAGATGCCATGTAGGTAAGTCATTTGTATGGAGTTTTAGATGTTATATGGAAAACTGCGGTTTTCCATACTATACTGTACTCACTCGTGTGTATAGCATGTACGTACGTATGTATGTATGTGTATGTATGTATGCATTATGTAATGTAGATATGTATACATACATACATACATATGTATATATACGTGTTAATGTATGCATTTGTGTGTGTGTATGCGCGTGTGCATCTGCTGATGTATTAGGGTTAGGTCTTCCATCCACCCAGTTATAGATGGTTATCAACTGCGGAAATCAAGATGAAAAGGCGTGGGGCTTGCAACCTCACCCCCCGAAGACTTGCCGAGAAAACGCTAACTCCTCCAAAGCTGGAAAAGGATGCGTGGTAATATATACATTATGTATATATATATATATATACACATATTTTTATATATATATATATATATATATATATATATATATATATTTATATATATATATATATATATATATATATATATATATATATATATATATATATATATATATATATATATATTTTTATAAACAATTTTCCAATTCTTGTTCTTTTGTCATTGATTTCAGGCCATTGATCCCTTCTGCCCTCAGGAAATTAATTACAATCATGTTAATAGAATTGGGTTGGGAACCAGATTTCTCTCTCTCTCTCTCTCTCTCTCTCTCTCTCTCGTTTAGGCATAAATAAAAAAAGGAAGTAAATGGAGGCTGTGTCCCATATGGTATTCGCAAGCCTGCTTCTTTTTTGTAATTAATCCATTTATCAAGTCACCTTGATTGTTCCAGTTTTATTTTTAGAGAGAGAGAGAGAGAGAGAGCGATGGTTCGGGGAGAGAGAGAGAGAGAGAGAGAGAGAGAATTCCGAACAAGCTCACACTTGCAATGCTAGAATCTCTCTCTCTCTCTCTCTCTCTCTCTCTCTCTCTCTCTCTCTCTCTCTCTCTCTCTCTCGATGGATCATGAATATTTCGGAGGTCATCATGACCCCATTATGGATTTCCATTTGACCTAATGGATCCATCAAATTTTTATTTTATTTTGTTGTTGATGTTATTTATTTTAGTTGCTGATATTGTAATATAATTCTCTTTTTCTTCTTAAAATTGCGGTGATATTACAACTACTAATAAAATTGTTGTTATTATTATTATTATTATTATTATTATTATTATTATTATTATTAATTATTAAACACTTTAGCATTATTACATTAGAGTACACATTCACATCTACTAACATTATTATTTCTTCTTCTTCTTCTTCTTCTTCTTCTTCTTCTTCTTCTTCTTCTTCTTCTTCTTCTTCTTATTATTATTATTATTATTATTATTATTATTATTATTATTATTATTATTATTAACGAATAAAATCTCCAACTGTTTGGTTTTTCAGGGATATTAAATTCTCTACAGATACTGAAATTAACGTGGATTCTATTATTATTATTATTATTATTATTATTATTATTATTATTATTATTATTATTATTATTAACGAATGAAGTCTCCTGTGACTTTGCTTT
>NC_089745.1:8045917-8060917 GCF_040412425.1 Macrobrachium rosenbergii | reverse complement strand
CACGCACACACACATATATATATATATATATATATATATATATATATATATATGTCTGTGTTTCTTTGAAATTTTAGTATCAATATTTATAATAATAATGGTAAGACCCTTTTCACAGTTGTTAAATCTTGGCGCACCATTAAAAATACAATAAGAAATTTATCTTTATCTTTAATGAATGCAGTTGTTCTTCATAGTCTTCATTTACATTCACGTTGCATCAAAGTTTTTTTTTTTTTTTTTTTTTTTTTTTTTTAGTGACCTAGATTAGTTTAAACCTCGTGACCTATTACCATCTGTTGAACTTTATCGTTGTCTCGGCATAAATACAGTATACTGTCCGTGCATCAACGATAGATGCATAAGTTTTTAACATAAATATGATTAGAAATTTTATTCACATTTGTCTGTTTTATTTTTTTTTTTTTTAGATACAGTAGTTTCTATATTTATTTATAACCGTATACATTATATCAGACCCAAGAACCAACTCCATTATTTACATCCCTACAGTATCCCACTAGTTCCTCGTTGGACGGGTCGGTATCGTTCTCAGCTAGCACCCTGCTGGCCCGCGTTCGAGTCTCTGGCCGGCCAATGAAGAATTAGAGAAATTTATTTCTGGTGATAGAAATTCATTTCTCGTCGTAATGTGGTTCGGATTCCACAATAAGCTGTAGTTCCCATTGCTAGGTAACCAGTTAGTTCTCAGCCACGTAAAATAAATCTAATCCTTCGGGCCAGGCCTAGGAGAGCTGTTAATCAGCTCAGTGGTCTGTTTAAACTAAGGTATACTTATTTTTTTTTTTTTTTTTTTCAGTATCCCACTAACGGAAAATTCTTATGAAAATTATGTTTTGTCCTGTGGTAATTATTTTTAATGCAATAATATAAAATAATTGCGACGCTTAGGTATGCATACCGAGCCTTACGTAACACAGTGATTATCTTATTATTTCGTTTTGTATATGTCTCACACTTTATCATCTTTTTAGGGTGATTACCCCAATATTTTGGCCGTTACTCGAACCGAAGACTGCCGCGAGGAAATGGTGGTATTTTGGAAAATCCCAGAATTCGAAATGATGTTGCGGAATGTAAGGTTTTCGAATGATTGCATCATGATTGAAGTGGGTCGTCAATATCACTGAGGTCATGCGTGCTAATGCGTAGGTGACCATTGGCTGGCATTTTATTTTTTTATTTTCTTCTTGCAGGGTATGACTCTACCGAGAGTGTTGCATCATTCTCTTCTTCATTATGCATTTTGCACGAGTACTGAGCATTTTATAAATTGCTTATATTAATTTTAATACTGTTCTCGACATTGCTGTCCATAAGGCTCTTATATGAAAACTTCATGAATTAGATACTGAAGACTGTGTAATTTATTTTCTATAGTAGCTTTTTTTTTATCACTTAGCATGTTTAGATAATTTGTCATAATTATTGTTATTATATTGATTACCTGATACTGTAAGATGGTCCCAAAAAAGTGGGTCTTTTATGCGAGTGCAACTTGTCAATTTTGCCGCATTTTGCTGCAATTGAAAACAGAATTAATTTTCTGTAACCATTGTTGGAAAATCGTTATCTCTTAAAATGGTACTCTCCTTTTTACCAGTTATTGGACATATTCCACAAGCTCTGCTTGATAAGAACACGAGTACAACATTATAGACAGTTGCATTAATAATAACTAGAGAGGATGTCAGTGATTTCATACCTTTGAGCGACTGCAGTATGGTCACAAATGTTTCTTCTTATTATTAGATGCAGTGGTGACATTTACGATTGTTATAATGACAATGCGAAATTGTATGAAACACGTACTTGCTTGAACCTCCGTTTCTCCGCGTTTAAGCAAAAAATATCGAATATAAATAGTTGGATTCTAAATATAATTTTATAGACCTTGGATAATTGTCGATGAAGGTTTAGTGTAGGTTCTATAGGAACAAGTAAAAAATGCGCCGAAGTTTCTTCGGCGCAATCGAGTTTTCTGTACAGCCGCTACAGCGTATAATTAAGGCCACCGAAAATAGATCTATCTTTCGGCGGTCTCGGTATAATGCTGTATGATCCGCGGCCCATGGAACTTTAACCACGGCCCAGTGTTGGACTATCCTATATCGTTGCCAGAAGCACGATTATGGTTAACTTTAACTTTAAATAAAATAAAAACTACCGAAGCTAGAGGGGTGCAATTTGGTATGTTTGATGATTGGAGTGTGGATGATCAACATACCAATTTGCAGCCCTCCAGACTCAGTAGTTTTAAATATCTAAGGGCGTACAGACAGACAAAACCGGGACAATAGTTTTATTTTATAGAAAACTAAAAACCGCACCAAAAGATCGGGGGGCGGGGGGCTTAATTTTTTCAACATTTTTTTTAGAAATCCGTTCAGTTTACAGACTGACGGGCAGACAGCACCAAAAATATAACCTCCTAGTTGAAGGTAATAACAATTATAATAATTTTTTTGTAACACTGTTTCGCACTCCTAACATCTGGTAAGCCACACTGGAAAAAATGCCTTTGTGAAATTAATCACATTTTGTCACTTTCCATTTATCCTGCTTTGTTTTATTTGTTTCTTCTTATAAGAAATTACTAGCTGATTTATTTGCCACAAAGTAAGTCTGACTTCAGTGATATTCAGACCCTTTCTTTCTAATATTTGTACCTTTCGATGGGGGTCCAGCACGTTTTTGGCGTTGCTTTTCGGATTGTCATCAACTTGCGTCTTACAGCCTCATTGTGTCCCATTGCCACCCATACCAGACAAGTGTATCATTGCACATAAGCTTTGACTTGGGATACCAACTATATTGCTCCTACGAATATACCTGAAATCTTTCTACACCCAAAAATTATTATTCTGCTATTCCTTGCGTAATTTCATTTTAGTTCCCGTCATCTGACAAGGATCCCCCTCCCCCCACCCCCTTTACACACTGAAAATCGACTAGGGGTGAGAAGTGGGAAAGGGGGCGGGGGGAGGGGGTGGGAGTAGAAAGAATAAAAAGCAAGAGATCGGAGAAGAACTTCGGCCCACTGACCCATGAAATTAATAATCAATGAGTAATTTAATCTCGTTCGTTCGTGTTCCCGCCTCCCCACCCCCCCGTTTTCCTCTTTCCTTAACTTCTCCTTCGGCCCCTCCCCTCACCCCCTCCTCCCTCCTGACCTTCTCATTTTTCCCCTCGTCCTTTCGTAGGTCTGGTTATTTTTCCCCTCAGATTGGATGAGATTCGATAATTATGGGCGAAAGGGAAATAATCAAAACTCCAGAAGTGATAACAAGGTCTTTTGATTTTTATTCTCTCTTTTTTTTCCAATATGTCCCTTTTATGAGTTTTTCTAAGGATAAATGTGGAGGAGGAGGGGGGGGGAGGAGGAGGAGGAGGATGAGAGATTGAGACACACTAACAACTCCCGTCTTCGTTCGGAATTCTTTCCTTTTTTCCATTTTTTTTCCTTAAGGGTTAGGCAATTTTTTTTCCTTCTTATGCCAAACTTCTATAATTGGTCATTACAAAAACAAGTTTTCCTATTAAATTCCAAGTGAAGTGTCTCGAAAAGTGCCGGTGTCATTTCTGACTAATAATCCGAGATGATGGAGGCTGCTGGTGGCGCTTGGTGCTTGGCGCTGGTGCTGGGGCGACCCATTCCTGAAGGATCTCTGAAGGATCCCCATTACGACTCTGAGTCGCAAAGTTTGGGATTCCAGCCATACGACGACGTCCTTTTTTTTTTTTTTTTTTTTTTTTTTTTCAGCGTAGGATATCCTTCTTTTTTCAAGATTCAGAATGTGGGGAGAGGGAGAAGAAAGGAAGAGAAACGTAAGAGAAGGAGAGGACGAGGAGGAGAGGGGAAGAGAAATCATGGAGGAAAGGGAGAACAGGGGGAAAGGTTGGGAAAGAGGAGGGGTAGTATTATAGAGGGTGAATGGTAGACCGAAGATTGGAGGTAAGGAAGACGAAGGAAAGGATGGGGGTGCGGGGTATAAGAAGGAAAATAGGAGGGGAGAAGAGAGGAAAGGCAGGAGAAGGATAGGGGTAAATATATTTCCCTACCAGACCCCTAAACAAACTTAACTCTTTCTCAGATTGATGGCCCTCTCACACCTTTTGGACTGGGCCCCTTTGTCTTTCTCCGATGGCTTGACCCTTTGTCTCCTGTACTGACCTATTTTTTGGGCTGTCCACCTTATCCCTTATCCTTCCTGTTTAATGAATTCCCAGCCCCCTTCCCCTTCGACGGTTGAACCCCTCCTCCTTACCCATTAACCCATATCTAAGTCCTCATACCCAGAGGACCATTTCGATAAGTTTGTTTTAATCCTTTGGAATATTTTGTAACCCTTCCTTGATGAGTCTGTGTCAGCGAGAAGACTTCGGGGTGATTATGAATAATTCATTAGGAGATTAGCTGAATATGTCCCTCAGATGTTACGCGACGAAAGGTATTTTGTCGTTCGAATCTGAAGCGACCAAAAGTTAATCGATATATGAACTGGATAGAGGTTGAATAAGTGAACAATTGTTGTTTTGGAAATCAGTCGACGGTGAATGAAAATGACGCAGTATTTTTTAGTTATCTTTCGTTGGGTGTCATTCGAACCGATCGAGGTGATTTCAGGTCGCTCAGTCCACTGGTTTACAGGCCTCGTAGTGACCCATTACCGCTTTCACCAGACTCATGTCGTGTTTCAGATTTTACTCTGATCGTGAGAGCTACTTGGCCAATAGAGATGATCATTCCTGTTGGTCACCTGTCCAACCAGTTACCAGCAGTTCTTCGCAAATAAGTGGAAATTTAGTTTAAGAGCATGAAAACTGATGCATTGCCGTTAATGTAATAAATTTTTTACTCATTCATTTTTTCATGTGATGGAAGGAGTGCATGAACTGGAAAAGTGTTGCGTTTCATCTCATGGAAAAAGTGCAAGAACTGGAAAAGTGTTGTCTTAAAATGATACCACATGTGCATTAGCATTTGACCAGTGTCTTCCGGTTCTCAGAGTCTAATGGGATGAGTCTGCTGGACCCAGGACCTTTTCTCGATTCCCAGCTATCGTTAAGCACCCATTCAAAGCTGGGGGTCAATTGGCGGTGGTGTGCCTGGAGCAAACCACGAACCTTAAGAATGTGAGCTTATGGTGCCCTTTCCCCTAGTAGGGGTTGGTTTCAAAGGGGTCTTAAGTGTCCTTGTTCTCAGCTTTTGAATTTTTTACTCGAAGGGGTGGTTGACGCCAAGAGGTCTTAGTCCTTAGGTTTTTCAGAATATTAATTTTGATATGAGGTTTCTAGCCCCTTGCCCAGACCCTGTGGTGCTCATGGGGCTTATGTCACAGCGGGTCTGGTTTTGCCATGGGGGCCACCTGTCTCAACATCTGATAAGACCCTACGTAGCTTCTTTGATCGAAAGACCAGTGTTTGTATCTTTGATGTAACAGTTTGTTTTGTTTTGTTCCAGAGTTCCTGTGCGACTATGTGTTTTAATTTAATTCTCTCTCTCTCTCTCTCTCTCTCTCTCTCTCTCTCTCTCTCTCTCTCTCTCTCTCTCTCTCTCAGAATCGAAGTGATCAATACCTATCAGTTTTTATGCTATGTCTATGTTCGTCCTCCTGACGAGCAGCGGATCTCGGAGAGAGAAATTCATCAAGCTTTTAAACCCCCATTTTTATTATAGCCCGTCAGCTCTTAACATTCTGTTCCCTTTTTTTTATTTATTTATTCATTTATTTGATTGTTTTTGTTGTGGGAGTTAATCTCTTGACAAAATGCATTGGATCGACCGAGCGATGAATGCTTTTGTTTATTTTTCGTTTTTATTTTGTTTCTGACACGTCTGTATAGAGAGGACTTCGTTTCCAGTTGCAAATGCGATGATTGTGTTAAGCCGCCCGTGTGATGTCTCTCTGTTTGACAGTGGCATTAGAAATATAGATAAATGTCATTAGTAGCTTGACGTAGGTGCCCGGCAAAGAGAGAGAGAGAGAGAGAGAGAGAGAGAGTCTTAGAGAAGAGAGAGAGAGAAGTGTATTCAGAGAGAGAGAGAGAGAGAGAGTCCTAATAATATTACGAAGAGGTGATATGATTGATAGTATCGAAGTATATTCAACAGTGGTGTCCTCGAGAGAGAGAGAGAGAGAATTAGGCATAATAGCATTACGAACAGGTGATACATCTCAGATATATCCAGTAGTGGTATTCTCGGTCTCTCGATTACCTTGCTGACTTTTTGAGGACTTTCTGTCACCTGTACCAGTCCGCTAAGGTTTGCTGCACGTGTCTGTAATGCCTGGTTACTTGACCAGACTAGTTAAAGCATACCCTAACTTAATGGTTTTCAGTGCTTGGGACCGTCTTGAGTGCGTGGGTTTTGCTTGCACACGCAACCTTATGTTGATGTGGACCAAGTCGTCGGCGACGTCCGGGAATTGGCACTTCTGTCCAGTGTGAGAAAGTCTGAGAAGGTGTGAGTTCACCTCAGGCGGCAGGCCAGGGCTTCAGTCATCTGGCGGGCAGAGCGAGAGATCACTGCTTGGCGAACAGACTAAGTGTGAGAAGGCTGAGTACCCCACTTGCGACACAGTTTCGGGCGTCGTGCAGACAGCGAGTTTGCCGTGATAGCGAGTAGATTTGTAACTGAACTGATTTTGGCGGCTACCTTCGCCTTATAGGGGATTCGGTGGTTGCTGGGGGCGTCGCCCCCAGGCTAGAGACTCGGCCTGTCAGAATAGGGAAAAGGGAGCGCCAGTAAATGAAAAAAGAAGATGGAGGTTTAACATTAGGTTTGGGGCTTAGCCAGAAGGAAACAGGGATCTTTTCCAGGTGTTTTCCCTGGCGACTCATTAAGTCCAAACCCTTGGGAGGGGGCAGCCAAGCACTCCCTGTTTATACCAGCTCACTCCGCCCATGCTGGGGTCTCCCTATCCCACTACTCAAATGGTAAATTTTCTGAATTATTAAGAACTAAGAGATACAGCGTGTAAATTGTGAAGAATATATATATATATATATATATATATATATATATATATATATATATATATATATATATATATATATATATATAAACTATAAAAATATATATATTTATATATAAAAGACTAAGAGAGATCAAAGAAGATCTGTTAATGAAAGGTTGGAAGAGAAACTGAAAAGATTAATAAGTAACAATGATGGTTAGTAGTTAAAGGGGAAACCATCTAAAGCAATTTGAGCTGGAATGGTATTTATTCTGGTAAATAGATGGAAAGAGCGCTTTGAGTCAGTTCATAATAGACCAGTCCACCCGAAGAAGATATGTCACCGCCTGCTCAGGAAGATTTGTATTGATGAAGAACCACTGGGTTAAGATCAGGCTAGAAGAAGCGTTAAGGCAATAAAACGGTTAAAGAATGTTATTAGCTGGCCGGACCTGGAGAGGATGGTTTATTGACCTGAACGAATGTTTAAAGTGGAGGAGGATAGATTAGTATTTGTCTTGAAGATATTATTCAACGAGATATGGGTGATGGGATAATACATCAGGTTGGGAGAATGGTGAGATCATTAAAGTTCAAAAAAAGATCTGAATGGGTGTGGTAACTGTAGAGAATCACTTGTCACTGTAGCCTTGAAAATTTTTAGTAGAGTATTATTGAATGGATTGGAGCCAGTTGATTGATGGTACTAAGGGATGAAAAGGCGGTTTTGAAAGGTGCAGGGTTGCAGTGATCAGATCTTCATAGTTAGTATTTAATGCAGCGAGCTAATGAAGTGAAAACTCATTAATTCTTTTGTTTTGTTGATTTGAAAAGGCCTTTGATATTATTTCGAGACGGACTGTGAAAATCATGAATCATTATGGAATACCAGAAAAGTTTATGGGGGTTATTATGAACATGCATGAGGGCACATCTTATAAGGTGATGATTGATGGGTGTTTGATTGATCCATTTGAAGTTAAGGCTGGTGTATTCAGGTGGCATTCTGTCTCTCTGTTGTTTGTATTAGTCGTAGACACTGAGAAGGTCAAAAGAGAAGATGCAGAGTACGCTCTGGGGAAAATGGGAAACTTCTTGACTTAGATTCTGCTGATGATGTAGTTTTGTAGTTTTGATCTGCGAGGGGACAGAACCGATGCAGAGTTCGTTGATTGTCCTGGTAAGTGAAGGTCAGAAAGGTTGGCTTGGTTATTGGTAGTGGAAAACTAAATCATAACGATAGGAATATTGAAAATGCACAGGGTTGTCTAATCGAAGGCTTGGTTGTAAGGGGTAGTGGATAAGTTGAAATATTTAGGTACTTATTTAGATATGGTGGTTCTCTGAGCACAGAATTTATGGAAGATTAAAAAATCATCAGGCAATGGGAATGCTTAAAAATAATTGGAATGATAGCCATTTTTCTGTGCATACAGAAATCAAAATTTAAAAGGTAATGGTTAGTAGTATTTTGATTTAGGGGCATGGGTCACGGTACAGTACAGTGACTTCGGATAATAAATTCTCAGCATTTGAAAATAAGGCGCTCAGAAGAATATTAGGGATTAATTGGAGGGATAGGATATTAAATAACAAAATTAGAAAAGTAACGGGGGTGCAGCCGGTCGATGAGTATGTTAGGTTCTCACGCTGGAAGTGGCTAGGCCATGATGTGTATAGGGATTAGTATGAGATACGCCAGGGTAGGTTGCTCTTGGTAGAAGAGGTAGAATTAGGCCAAAAGAGACGTGGTTGAGGGCAATTAGGCAGGAAGCAGGAGATGAGTGTTGGGGAGATCTTGAGGAGTTATCCCAGGACAGAATATGGTGGCGTGAGTTCATCGAGGCCCTAAGCAGCCCTGTGGGTGCCACAGGAAATGATTGATTGCTTGATATATATATATATATATATATATGTATATGTATATACATATTTATGTATACATATATATATAATATATGTAACATATATATATATATATATAAAATATATATATATATATATATATATATATATATATATATATATATATATATATATATATATATATATACGTCATACATACATACAAGGAGAGAGATATTACGTTCACTAATTGTCACTGATACAGATAAAATAAAAGTCACGAAACATATGCAATTGTTCAGTTGATTTCCAGAGAGGCTGACAGTTCACAGAAACAGTACAGAAAATACATGTGAGTGTGTATTTGTGTGTATGTGTGTACACAGACACAAAATCCACATAAATAACCACAAACACAATTCAGTATGGAAAAGACAACCACTCAGTAAAATGAAAATTCTATTTCTCATCTCGAGCTATAACAAAAGAATTTCAAAAGTTGGCATTTCAACTTAATTGCTTTGACGCTCGTTAAAACATACGAAAGAACAGTACTGTTTAATCATTTAAAAGAATATTAGATTGAGTGAATTTATTTCTTTTCTGGAAAGTGTTTAAACTGTGAACATTTTTCTGTTAGAGCGTATGTCGTTTAAATCGTTCTGTCAATTTCGGAAGTGATTTTTTTATCGCAAAATTGAATAAAATGGTCCAATTTATTACTCATTTTTTATATATATTCCGTTTTCATATATTCTTTTGTATTTTAACTTATGAGATGAACGCGACATTAAAAAACCACAGAGTCTGTGATTGACAATTATAATCGACATATTTATGTAGGAAACAAAACTCCACTTTCTGGAATAAAATGGAGTGCGTTTTTTTTTACTTGAAAGTAATGTGCTTTTCATATTACTATAAATCTATAATGTATTTTTTTATGAAAGATTATTGTAGCCAGATTTGGCGTTCGCTGCTTAAATGAATTTTTTATTCTGAATGTGAATTTTAATGAAGTTTTAATATCGTTTTTAGGAAATTTATAATTTATTTGACGGAGCACAGTTTATACATTTTGGCAAAATGAATTTTGGTTATTAAAACTAGCTCACCCATACCGTCAAAATCAAAAACATTGAAAGTTCAGGTGGAGAAAGAAGGTCATTATTTCAGGGACGTTAGGTACCTTCCAAGAAGCCCAAAGTTACTTTTCACTCTGTATACTTTATTTTTTTTTTAGATAGCTAGATATAAATTCAGAAAAAATTAATTGTAAAATGTCATCTTTCCACGTTTATCTAAACGTCCGTAAAAATGAAAAAAAAAATAAAAAAAAACTGCTCAAACCAGCTTCAAAAAATAAACGCGAAAAAACAATGGTGCTAACCAGAGGGAAAAAAAAAACTCTTAGCATCACATAACTGTCTCTCCAGTAAAATGAGATCCTAAAAAGGAGAGTATTTTTTTTTTTAGCTCTGATAAGAGCGAGACAAAATTCAGACGCGAATATGGTGGAGAGGGTTCCTTCCACTCATGTGATTATGAAGTCCTGATGGTTCTTAAAAAAGATGTCTGAAAAATGTATGAAATATTATGTACGTATTTATGTGCATATATAATATATATATATTATATATATTATATATATATATATATATATATATATATATATGTGTGTGTATGTATGTATGTATGTATGTATGTGTAACTATTACACACACATGTACATGTATAAAAATATTCACAACCATTAAGCCACAGATACCACTTGATACAGATTTGATTTTATGAAAATCTGCCTGTAATGACTAAGCAGTGTGGCACTTTCAGCCATTCAGCGCTTAAAATGTTGAAAAATGGTGAGTTGGAGTGGCTGGACAGCAAAGTGGAAGAAAGGAAGTGAGGACGGAGGTAAAGTAAAAGGCGGAAAAGTGGGTACAGCTAGGGGCCTAAGGGACGCTGCAAACAACCTTGAGTAATGTCTACAGTGCACCATGTGAAGTTCAGTGATTGCACAGCCCTCCTCTGGGTATCTTGATATGAAATTCACTTTAAATGTGGAATAACTTACATTCACAGGGAATTATAAGTGATTCTAAGCACAGAAACTGTATTCGACAGAAATCTGCACAGCAGCCTTGAAATCAACATATATTCCTGTCGACATGTGAATGGATAAGTCGACTGCCTATCACTTCTCTAAACCAAAAGGCACACGTCCGAATCCTGGTCGGGACAAATGCCCCTATCAGTTATAATTGTTCCATGTAGGGTAAGGTATTCCAAGGGTAAATTGAATCAATATTAAGTTGTGTTTGTGGTCTAGAATTTGTGTAAAATAAAATCACAAGTAAATGTGACAAAAGATTCATTATATATATATATATATATATATATATATATATATATATATATATATATATATATATATATATATATATATATATATACACATATCTGCATGCACATATATAAACACAGTCCCTCCATTCCACTGTTTACAAGCGTCCTTTTGCATAATACGTGCTCGTGAATTCATTAAATTCACGGACGTTTGCTCGGCGTATTTGCAGTCATTTGCAGAGAGCAAATGGGAGCATCACGATGCAACTAGTGAAGTCTAGGTATCCTTGCAGCTCAAGTCTGTTTCCCCTCTTTCTTTTAACGTCTATTTCCTTGTGATTTGTTATTTGTTTCCCCTGTAAATAGTCCCCTTTTTTTGTCTGTAATCTTCCGTATTCTCTTTTTCCGGTAATTTGAAGTCTAGTTGTTACTTATTCTTTGTAATTTGTAATTTGTTTCTTGTAGCTTATCTGTTTCCTTGTAATTTGTAGTGTTTCCTTATCTGTTTCCCTGTTCCGTAACCCTTCTGTTTATGTAATTTGTAGTGTGTTTACTTGTAACACTTCTATTTTCCTGTAATTTGTGCTGTATTTTTGTTTTATTTACAAAGTCAAATTTCTTAAAACTAGGCTCACCTCCCCTCCCCCCCCTTATTGTATTCGGTCAGAGTGGGCCAGAGTTGGTGGGGGTGGAGGGGTAGGGGTTTGGGGGTAGGGACGGGGTTGGGTGGGGGGAAGGTGGGAAGGGGGGACGAGCTTGGGAAGCAATTTGTAACATTAACATAAAACGATGCATTAGATATTCACCCTCGACGCCGCTTAAAGACGCGTCTAATCCTCTCTTCCCATTCGCTCGGCTTAATTCCCCTTTAACCTCGTAAAACCCCTTCGGAGCCCTCTCTCTCTCTCTCTCTCTCTCTCTCTCTCTCTCTCTCTCTCTCTTCTTCTTCTTCTTCTTCTTCTTCTTCTTCTTCTTCTTCTTCTTCTTCTTTTTGATCTCATGCTACCTCCATCTTTCTCAATCTTCCCTATCCTTCTATGTTCCCATTCCTCCTTTTGCTGTATGTCTCTCTCTCTCTCTCTCTCTCTCTCTCTCTCTCTCTCTCTCTCTCTCTCTCTCTCTCTCTGCCAGCCCCCAAATGTTCTTACTCTCTCCTTATTCTTCCATGTTCCCCTTCCTCCTTTCTCTCTTACCTCTACTCCTCTTACTCTTCTTCATTTCCCCATTCTCTCTCTCTCTCTCTCTCTCTCTCTCTCTCTCTCTCTCTCTCTCTCTCTCTCTCTCTCTCTCTCTCTCTCTTCTTGTTCTTCTTACCTCGTGCCTGCCTCCAATCTCTCTCACTCTCCCCCTATCCTTCTATATTTCAATGCTCTCTCTCTCTCTCTCTCTCTCTCTCTCTCTCTCTCTCTCTCTCTCTCTCTCTCTCTCTCTCTAACCTCAGGCCCAGCCCCCATATTTCTCACTCCCGTATCTTTCATATTTTCCCTCATCTCTCTTTCCAGCACTCTCCTCTCTCTCTCTCTCTCTCTCTCTCTCTCTCTCTCTCTCTCTCTCTGTGTCCTACTTACCCGTATGGTGTCCTCCTGCCTTTGCAGGGCTATCGCTCTCTCTTACGACACTGTAATAAAACTCGTTGGTCGACCGCCTGGCTTAATTACATTAATTAATGAATTATGGAGGTGTTCGCCATTCTTGCATTTTATTTATGTATGTGTGTGTGCTTTATATGTGTTCCATGAACTGTGTTTTTATATACGGGTGGACACGTGCATACATGCATGCATACATACACATGTATATACAGTATATATATATATATATATATATATATATATATATATATATATATATATATATATTATATATATATATATACATGTATGTTATATATATATATATATATATACACACACTATAAAGACAAATTTCATGAAGGAAAGAGAACAATGAGTGTTATAGGCCTTTGACTTGTCGTCCTTTATTAGCAGTCTCGTTCCATATTTTCATTGATTCTTGTTATATGTATATATATATATATATATATATATATATATATATATATATATATATATATATATATATATATATAAAATCAGGGATGAAAAAGACACATCCCACAGGTCTTTTTTAAGATGGTTTATTAAAATCATATGGCAGGACATTTCAAGACTAGCGTCTCATTTCAAGCTAAAAAGGAACCAACAAGTAAAATTAATATTAGTATAAATTGCTTAAAATAACAGTTATAAAACTTGCAAAAATTTACATCAGGTTAAAAGTCATTAAGAAGGAAACAAACCATCAGGAAGGGTGAAGGAAAGAGTACGACAGTTCTACCAGACCAGCAGAAATGTATAACATAGATTCTCTAGAATTTTGTATCATTTCAAATATTTCTTGCTAGATTGCTATACTATGGACACGTGATAACGGCAATGCGTTAATTCCAGGTGAAGTACAGCTTGCAAAATGAAAAAAAGCCATAAAATATAATTACAAAATGAAAAACAGCCATTAAATATAATTACAAAATGAAAACACCCATGAAATATAATTAAAAAATTAAAAAAAAACGGTCATGAAATATAATTACAAAATTAAAAGCAGCCATGAAATATAATTACAAAATGAAAAACAGCCATGAAATATAAATACAAAATGAAAAACAACCATGAAATATAATTACAAAATGAACAGCCATGAAATATAATTACAAAATGAAAAACAGCCATGAAACATAATTGCAAAATGAAAAACAGACCTGAAATATAATTACAAAATGAAAAACAGCCATGAAATAAAATTATTAAATACAAAAAGCCCCGAAATATAATTACAAAAAGAAAACAGTCATGAAATATATTTACAAAATGAAAAACAGCCATGAAATATAATTACAAAATGAAAAAGCCATGAAATATAATTAAAAAATAAAAAACAGCCCTAAATATAATTAAAAAATGAAAAACAGCCCTGAAATATATTTACAAAATGAAAAAAGCCATGAAATATATTTAAAAAATGAAAAACAGCCCTGAAATATATTTACAAAATGAAAAAAGCCATGAAATATAATTAAAAAATGAAAACAGCCCTGAAATATATTTACAAAATGAAAAAGCCATGAAATGTAATTACAAAGTGAAAGACAGCATGAAATATAATTACAGAATGAAAGGCAGCCATGAATATAATTACAAAATGAAAAGCAGCCATGAATATAACTACAAAATGAAAAACAGCCGTGAAATATAATTACAAAATTAAAAACAGCCACGAAATATAATTACCAAATTAAAAACAGCCATGAAATATAATTACAAAATGAAAGACAGCCTTTACATATAATTACAAAATGAAACGGCCATGAAATATATTTACAAAATGGAAAACAGCCATGAAAGAGAATGAAGCGTGATTTTTAATTCACACGTTATGGTGAGGCACTTAAACACCATCCACAGACATAGAGTGATTTCGTATTGTTGGGGCATTTTTTCATTAAGCCTTTCGCTTTGCAATGTTGGCAACATCAACCACAGCCTTTACTAATAAATGCCAATTAATGTTATGAGACCTGGCGTACCTATTTAATTGTACCATAAGAGCCATTCTCATCTGCTTTGTAACCCTTGTACCTGGAGCATTTGCTCCGTCGGTATTATTGCTTCGTAGATATTAACATTCTAAGGTCATTGTGCTGGAAGCATTTTGATTGGTTAAGATGCACCTTCAGACTGTTTCAGGCAGTACAGTAAAGGAATTGCCACATTTCCTGATGAAATTTTATATTATATGTATATATATAAATATGTATATATATGTG
>NC_089745.1:8038417-8043417 GCF_040412425.1 Macrobrachium rosenbergii | reverse complement strand
TTTATATATACATGATATTTACTTACATAAATATATAAATGTAGATTTATACATATATACATTATATATATATATATATATATATATATATATATATATATATATATATATATATATATATATACATACAATTATATTATTATTATTATTATTATTATTATTATTATTATTATTATTATTATTATTATTATTATTATTATTATTATTATTAGCTTATATGTGAACCATTAGTAACTCTCTGAACGTCTTTTACATGTTTTACATATCTGCTTATCGTATCACTGGTATTGTTTTTCATTCACTGACGATAAAGTGGAACAAACTCCGTATTGTCGATTTGTCTCTACATCAAAAGAGTACAATGAATATATATACATATATATATATATATATATATATATATATATATATATATATATATATATATATATATATATATATATATATATATATATATATATATATATATATACATACATATACACACATACATACACACATCATACATACACAATATGTGTATGTCTGTATTATTATTATTATTATTATTATTATTATTATTATTATTATTATTTTATTACAGCACCGATACCGTTAAAATTGACGGTAATGTAAGAGATGGTCGGGACGATACTCGCAAAGGTATTCAGCTTCAGGTTTACACGAACTTTCGCACAAAGGAATCTTCTTTCTGCCTTCCAATGGGTAGTGTCGAAAGAGGCGGCCCAAGACTGGATTACCAATAGACCCCGGAATGGTCCCGACCCCTGGACGTTAGGCACCGTCCCATAAAACTCGCCGTGCGGCGGTCCCGTGAAATTCCTCCGCTCATTTCTTTCAGGTGGTTTCACTCCCACAAATTATCAAATGCCGGTCTAATAGTTCTTTAGAAAGTATAGAAATGATGGATGTAGCGCTCAGAAACAAATAAATAATTGTACGTACGTATACGCATATGGTATTGCGTATTTTTATTATTATTATTATTATTATTATTATTATTATTATTATTATTATTAAGTTGGGTACTTTTCATTTAGAATTCTGTATTTTAAGCGGTTTTCGAATATTTCGATATATCAAGGACTTTGAGTATCATTAATACAATTTCGTGGATACATACATATATAAAATCTCATCTACATTTCTCATATAATGAATGATACGAATGCTAAATATTTATGTATATATATATATATATAAATATATTTTATTCATAAATAAATATATTTATACAAATATACATATAATTATTTTAATCTCCAGTCCTTATTAGCATGCATATAACGCATTTTTCTATATAGCCAATCGAATATAAATTTGCTAACACTGTGTGTATGATTTACCGCCACAAAATTAGCAACACCACCAGATTAAAAAAATATATATATTTAGCTACATTAGTCAAATGAAACCCAATAATACTTGAAAAAGGAGAAGACTTTCTATTAAAAGCCAAACCTTCCACCACGCGTAGGCCAAAAGTCAAGAACCTTTTCTTTTGCGGGGAGAAAGCTGAATTTGCGAAGCAAACGAGTGAATTTATTTACTTGTCATTTATACAAAAGCTTAAGAATGAGATAAAAATGTCGGGGGAGATATTCCTCTCTTCCTTTGTGATTCCTGCGGAAGATAGACGTCGGGAGATCCGCCTGACAGGCTGTTTGCTTATGAATATCTGATTAGAGAGTGATTAAGCTCTTAGCCTGTCGTCGTCGGGAGACGAGAGAGAGAGAGAGAGAGAGAGAGAGAGAGAGAGAGAGAGAGAGCAGAAATTCTTTTGCTTTGTTTTGTTATTACAGTAGATTTTTACATTCTCTTTTTTCTTACAAATAATAATAATAATAATAATAATGATAATAATAATAATAAGCAAGTACAAGGCAAGTAATTGTTAGCGACCATCATCATTAAACGAGGAATAAAACAAATAATAATAATAATAGTAATAATAATAATAATAACAATATAATAAGTAAATAATAATAAGCACAGGGGGCAAGGAATTGTTACCGACCATCGTCATTGAAAGAGGAATAAAATTTCGATATACGAGAGAGAGAGAGAGAGAGAGAGAGAGAGAGAGAGAGAGAGAGAAAGAGAGAAAATCGTTTGCTCTGTTTTCAGATATATATGTTTTTATTATATTTTTAATAATAGTTAATAATAATAATAATTAGACTGAGAGCTGAATTAAGCAAGTGCCGGGTACAGAATTTTGGACTATGTCCTTCAAAAGAGAGAGAGAGAGAGAGAGAGAGCGCGCATAAATTCTTTTTCTCTGCTTTCAGATATACATGTTTTGTATTATTTTCTTCCTCTTTTTATATAATAATAATAATAATAATAATAATAATAATAATAATAATAATAATAATAATAATAAGAAGAAGAAGAAGAAGAAGAAGAAGAAGAAAATTCGAGAGAGAGAAAGCATAAATTCTTTTGGTCTGTTCTCATATATATATTTTTTGTTTTGTATTATTTTCCTCCGCTTTTTATATCGTAATGAAAATAACAATAATAAAGCAGATTGAAAAAAGAGAGAGAGAGAGAGAGAGAGAGAGAGAGAGAGAGAGAGAGAGAGAGAGAGAGAGAGAGAGAGAGACGGCGGGTGGAAGAGACCGAAGGATTCGCCGCCGCCGCCGCTGCAGAGCAAAAGCACAAGGTGAGGTGAACGGGTTAATTGGCCGGATTACCTGGTTATGTTGCGCCGGACTCCTCTGCGTTGGCGACCCCCACACGATTAGCCCCGGGTCAAAGGTAAAGCCTCCCTCCCCCTCCCCCTCCCCTATCCCTATCCTCCTCCTCCTCCTCCACCACCACCACCAACCACCGTTATTTGTAACTATCTCACTCGCCACGATAACAATCTCTCTCTCTCCCCCATAACTGTATCGTCCATGTTGCTTGCCAGATCTCTCACCCCCCACCCCCCGTCTCTTCTCCATCTCCCTCACCCCCCTAATACCCAAACCCCACCCCCTTTCCCAATCCCTCCCCCTTAGGCTCCGTATTTCCATACTCATGATGTCCTGAGACGAAGTTGAGAGAGATACCTGAACAGACATTAACTAAAACCTTCATTTTATTTCTTTAGGCGACTCAGACATGCACGCCTTACACGTGAAATGACCCTCTTTGAAACACGTGCACGTACCGGTACGGAGCCGTAATCTCAATGGCACTTTTGCACTCGGACAAAGACAGAGGGGGTTTGCGCGGGCGCGCACGCGCGCGCGAACATCGTGAGATGAAAAAGCATGTGGGCAGGCAGATGTTGTCACGTACAGTAATGCACATGGATGGGCATTAATTTTTCTTTTTATTTTATTTTTTATTTTTTTTATTTTCATGTTTTATGTCTGCAATAGTTTTGGGTAAAAATTTTTTTTTTTTTTTTTGTATTTTGATATTATCTTTCTCTTATGTCTTATTCCCGTAGGGGGGGTAGTGCCGTCAATGCACCCCATGCGGTGCACTGTAGGCATTACTTGAGGTTCTTTGCAGCGTGCCTTCGGCCCCTAGCTGCAACCTTTTTTCGTTCCTTTTACTGTACATCCTTTCATATTCTCTCCCATCTTTTTCCACCCTCCCCTAACAATTGATTCATGATGCAACTGCGAGGTTTTCCTCCTGTTGCACCTTTCAAACCTTTTAATCTCAATTTCCCTTTCAGCGCTGAATGACCTCATAGGTCCCAGTGCTTGGCCTGTAGCCTAAATTCTATATTCAGTTCAATTCTTATGTCATATGAAAATAATTACAATTTTTGTTGTGTGGGATGGGTATTACAGTGATTGATGTCATTCCAAGTGATTTTTTTATCTTTTTTTGCTTTTATTCTAATCATTTCCGAAAATAGCTAAATATAACTGAATCAACAAAAGACGTCCGAAAAGTCTACAGTGACTCATAAATATAAACGAAGGGATTATTATTACCTTAAGAACTTCTTTTCGATACAAACTGTTGAAATAAAATTAAAAACGCCCTCATCTCCCATGAGAATATATATACATGTGTGCGTCATTTGTTTAAATGACCGGTGCCTCCCACCTTGCTTGGGAGATATGAAAAAACCTGACCCGAACTGGGTATGGAACTTGTCTTCAAATTAGATCGTGTTGCATGTGTGTATGCATTATATATACATACTTACACACATACATATACATAATGTACTGTAAAGGGTATTTAAAAGATTGGCAAGAGGAGAAAGAGTAAGGCTATGAGGTTAAATGTGAACCATGAAGATGGAATAGTAAATAATAGTAAAGATGGTGAAAGAATGGAAGTGGTTGAATCGTATAAAACATTTAGGAGAAAAACATAAAGAATGATTTGAAAGCCTTCTCAGAAAGGAAGGGCCCTGATATGCTGGAAGCAAGGGAATACACATGTGTACTAGGGTTTGACGACCTGCTGATGAGTCTTCTGTGGTGTGTATCAAGCAGTAAATGTGGAAGTTTTACTGCACTGTGGTTTCATTCACGGTTCTGCTGTTAAAATATGAATATAGCAGTAAGCACTTTATTGTTTATTTTTCTCTGACAAATCTATCAGGAGAAACTTCTTATTTTTGAAGGCTGTAAATCAATATATTTCCCTAAAACAATTTTCCCCAAAAGACTGGATATAGAATTTAGGCCAGAGGCCAAGCACTGGGACCTGTGAGGTCATTCAGCGCTGAAACGCAAATTGACAGTAAAAGGTTTGGAAGATATAACTGGAGGAAAACCTCGCAGTTGTACTGTGAATCAACTGTTCGGAGAGGGTGGAAAGTAAGATGGAAGAAAGAGAATATGAAAGGAGGTACAATAAAAGGAACGGAAGGGGTTGCAGCTAGGGGCCGTAGGCAGGCTGCAAAGAACCTTAAGTAATGCCTACAGTGCACTGCATGAGGTGTACTGACGGCACTATCCTCTTATGGAGCTCCCCAAAAGATGCTTAACTTCCAGTTTTCAGCAAATCTTTTGGGATGAGGTTGCGACCTTCAC
>NC_089745.1:8015917-8033417 GCF_040412425.1 Macrobrachium rosenbergii | reverse complement strand
GTCATTATTTTTCTGGATTTCCAAGAAATACATTAGGCCAGTATCTGGTTTTCATGAATAATTATATTTCTTGCTTTTCCATGAACAAGCTGTAGGCTGTGTTCTCAGAAGCAATCTATCGCTTTGATTTCCATGACATTCTAAACGTTTGGTTCCAAAGGTTCCCTGAACCACGGATTTCATGGTTCGTCATCATAAATTATGCTAACTAGGAAAATTATACATTGCGAGTTTCCATGAATAATGTATTTCTTGCTTTTAAATGAACAACTTACATTCAGTCGTGTTCTAAACCAAAAACTGATTATTCTGTTGATTTGATGCATTTAAGCTTTTTGTCAAGATGAATTGTTAGCAAGCGTGAATATTTCCAAAAACATACAATAATTTGGCTTTCCCTGAATGCCATATTTCTTTCTTTTCCATGAACAAGCCATAACCTGTGTTCTCAGAAGTAATCTACTGTTTTGTATCCATAGCAATTTATATTTATGATGCTGCAGGAACCATTTATTTGCTCCAAACAGCGGTGGTGCTGCAGGAACCATTTGTTTGCACCAAACTGCGTTGATGCTTCAGGAATGAAGGAGCGTTGATGCTGCATGAACCACTTATTTGCACCAAACAGCGTAGATGCTGCAGGAACCATTTATTTGCACCAAACTGCGTTGGTGCTTCAGGAATGAAGAAGTGTTGATGCTGCAGGAACTATTTATTTGCTCCAAACGTCGTTGGTGCTGCAGGAACCATTTATTTGCTCCAAACAGCGTTGATGCTGCAGAAACCATTTATTTGCTCCGAAAAAACATTGACGCTTCAGAGATGAAGAAGCGTTGGTGTTGCAGGAACCACTTATTTGCACCAAACGGCGTTGATGCTGCAGGAACCATTTATTTGCACCAAACTGCGTTGGTGCTTCAGGAATGAAGAAGTGTTGATGCTGCAGGAACCATTTATTTGCTCCGAAAAAACATTAACGCTTCAGAGATGAAGAAGCGTTGGTGCTGCAGGAACCACTTATTTGCACCAAACGACGTTGGTGCTGCAGGAACCATTTATTTACACCAAACTGCGTTGGTGCTTCAGGAATGAAGAAGTGTTGATGCTGCAGGAACCATTTATTTGCTCTGAAAAAACATTGACGTTTCAGAAATGAAGAAGCGTTGGTGCTGCAGGAACCACTTATTTGCACCAAACAGCGTAGATGCTGCAGGAACCATTTATTTGTTCCAAACAGCGTTGATGCCGGAAGAACCATTAATGGCCTTCCGGCGATGTTCTGTTCATTGATTTCCCATTATTGTCGGTAGTTAACCTCCGAGTGGACGTTAATAACGCTCAGGGCGCTGTTCATAATGCCTCTGTGCTCTCGTATAAGCACTGCCCTGATTTAGATCGTTATTAACAGGTGTTCGGGGATAATTTGAGTGCGCTGTCGGGCCTCGAATTCTGATGGTCGGGGGCTAGGCTGGACCGCTTATTATTTGGCATGTTTTTTAATTTTTTTTTTTTCGATTTACCGTTAGAGTTTTTTTTTTCCTTGACAGTTTTGGAAGAATGTGGAGTCGTTGAACGCGGCTGAATTATAATAAAAATCAAATGTTAATGACTAAAGAAATTCATAATTTTATTTTTGTCTCAGTATCCCAGCCAGTTCGTGAGAATTTTTACCACGGAATTTAAGTTTTTAATGAGTATTGACATGATTGTGGCATTATTTTATTAATTTAAAATAATTGTTATGATGAAATTTATAACGCCTTTAATAAATGGTATCATAGAAATCATAAATATATCATATCATTGTTATTATAAGGTCTTTAACATTGTATTTATAATGCTTTAATAGTTGGTCTCTCATATATCACAATAGCACAAATCAAATTAATTAATAATAATAATAATAGCAAAGTAATACAAAGTAATTGTATTTATAATGCTTTAATAGTTGGTCACATATATCACAATAGCACAAATCAAATGAAATAATAATAATAATAATAATAATAATAATAATAATAATAATAATAATAATAATAATAATAATAAATAATAATAATAATAGTAATAACATTTTACCATGATAAGCACCAGTGAATCTAAACATCAAAATTACAGTATTTTAATAAACAATATTAATTCATTTTTTTTTTCGCACGTGATTCATAATGCATTAATGTATGTTACCATAAATGCCACATTATTTTCATAATTTATTTTGTAAAGTGGGTTTGGTCATGACGTTCATAATTGTTTAAATAACTTTTACCACGGAAATAAGAATGCGTTAATGTTTTTGTTGATGAGCATTTTTTTTTACCACGACATTTATAGTATATTTATGAAATTTTCCATGAATTAATATATTATATTTCATAACTTTTCATTTCATATGAGATTTTATATACACACACACACACACACACATATATATATATATATATATATATATATATATATATATATATATATATATATATATATACATATATATATATACATACATACATACATACATACATACTTTTGTAGGCTAATATTTTGCTGTGAAATTTATCATTATCAGATACTTTTAAATTTACTGTAAAATTCATTTCATAATAACTAATGTCATATGACAAGGATTTATTTTTAACTAAAAAAAATCACATCATCTTAATAGATTTTAGCATAAGATTTTTCTGCTGTCTTCAATAATTTCACCAACGAATTTATCATCTCCTAGTGAATTAATATGCATCATTATTTTGTTTATTAGGAAATTCATTTACTGAAGAATTATATAATGAAATTCATCAAATTTTGGTATTTCATTTCATTGTTTTACCATGAAAATTGCAACATCTCAGTTTATTTCCTATCATGATTTTAATCTTGATAATAACTACACATATATATTTTAACATGACTTCATATCTTAAGCTTTTCTTGGATAAAATTCATGTAATGCTAATATGAATTTCCTGTCATTAACACAGCTTCTCATCTTAAGATTTTACCTAATGAAATTTGTATATTGCTATTTCATCACATATAAAAATTAACCAAGTATTAAATACGTATATTATGACTCACGCGTCAAGAGTATTTTCACCGTGAAAGACATAGATATGAAATACATAGATTACAGAATCATTTCGTATCATGAGCCATTTTTTTTTTCTCCAACCATGAAATTCATATGAGGACGTAACTGCGTATTCTGCGAAGCCCCCCCCTTTTTTTTATAAACTTTTTAATCGACGCGTCATTAAAATCGACGCCGTTTCATCCGTATTTGAATTGAAATACAGAACTCAAAAAAAAAAAAAGATAAAGTGTCGAATCGACGCCGGGCCTCGATAATGTTATGGAAAATCAGCAAAATATTCCACGTTCCGGCTTTTAACTTTTTTTTTATTATTATTTTTTTTATTTTTTGTGGGGAGGTTGATTGCATGTGTATTTGTTAGTTTAAATTTTTGACGCTCATCATTATCACGGCCCTTTAGCGGGGGAAGCTCTCGCGCGCGCGAGCACGCATGCATACATGAAATGTGTGCTTTTTTTTTTAACCCCGATGCAATTACAAGAGTACTCGGTCCCAGCTTATTGCATTAAAATGATGTACACTTAGTACTTGAGTAGTGCTGAAATGTTTTTCTAATTCATGAAATGTTTCATTGTATATATATATATATATATATATATATATATATATATATATATATATATATATATATATATATATATATATATATATATATATATATATATAAACTATACATACATATATATATAGGGTATCATTGGCTTTCCATTAATTTTATTATATATATATATACAAAATTAATTTTATTATATATATATTATATATATATATATAATTATATATATATATTTTTTTTTTTTTTTTAGTTGATAATAAGTTCATCGTCCCATGGGCTCCAACCACGGAAGACAAGAACTCAGGACTACAGTGACGCCTTTAACCACAAGGCCATGTTAATATATTATTTCCGAGGCAGAGCGACTTGGATATTAAAGGACGTTTGTAGCTTAATGCTTGTATATGAATCACGGTGATGTGATAAAATATCATATATATATATATATATATATATATATATATATATATATACTATATATATATATGTGAACTTAAGATTCCTTTGAAGTAACCTAACTGACCAAACGCAATGTTGCTTATAAATATTCCTGATCGAGAAAGACTCATTCATTTGGCGTCACCCATCCAAGTCATGACCAGACCCACCATCCCTTAAAACTTTGTCGACCAGCATTCCTTTCTAAAAACGAATTTGTGCCACTGGCCTAGAAACGAAAGACCGGAAGAAAAACGAGCAATTAATTTTTCGCGCATTTTAAAGCATTGTTTTAAAATTAAACACTGTTCACAATGGGACAGTATTTGTTATTAACGGGCATACGAATTAGGTGCATTGTAATTGCAGTTTTTTTTTATTTCGGCATTTTTATGACCGAACGTTTTGCGAATGAACGCGGCTGAATATGATCCGAAAGTATCGTATCAGAGTTTTTCCAGTTGTAGTCATATGCTTGACAATAAAGGTGATTTGTCGCATTATTATTATTATTATTATTATTATTATTATTATTATTATTATTATTATTATTATTATTATTATTTCAGTAGATGAAACTTATTCACATGGAACAACCACACCAAAGGGGCCCATTGACTTGAAATTCAAGCTTCCAAAGAATGTTGGCCTCAGCCGCCCACCTCAGACCTCACACTGCAGCAGTAACTGATCATGACACAGAGCCAGTGATTTTTCATCGCCCTGGGGGAGACGCGAACCCGCGACATCTGAGTGGCATGCCACGACACTAACCATTGATGCTTTTGGAATATGTGAATTAAAATATTTTTTTTACAAAAATAATTGTATGGCAAAAGAATGATTTTTTCATTCTTCCTGAAACTTTGTCAGTCACAGGCAGAATTTCCGGAAACTGACAAAAATGGTTTAACTTCTTAACAGTATGAAGCTTTTATCGTCTTGGCACTGAAAATTATAACATAATACGATTGATTGATTGATTTATGGTTAATAAAACTGGCGTTACAACATTAGGTTATTGGCCATAATACTAGTGGTAATATTCACCAAGATAGTCCATTATTTACTGTTGAGTGTCATAGATAATATTTACATTAATTGCTGAGAATTATTTGGTTTTATCACAATAATAACAGTAATGCACAAACAAAAGCAAATAGTGCATGCGTTCAATAGTAATTAATATTAGTTTTCTGTAAAAGAAAACTATTGTGCCGGCTTTGTCTGTCCATCCCCACTTTTTTCTCTCCGCCCTCAGATCTTAAAATCTACTGAGGCTAGAGAGCTACAAATTGGTATGTTGATCATCCAGCCTCCAATCATCAAACATGTACCAGTTGCAGCCCTCTAGCCTCAGTAGACTACAATTTCATTTAAGGTTATAGTTAGCCATAATCGTGCTTCTGGCAACGATGTAGGATAGAGCCACCACCGGGCCGTGGTTAAAATTTCATGCGGCCGCTCGCTCATGGCTAACAGTATTATGAGACCACCGATAGATAGATCTTTTTCGTGGCCTTGATTATACGCTGTAGCAGCTGCGCCGAAGAAACTTCGGCACATTTTTTATTTGTCTTATTTTCCGCCATAATTCAGTGATTAGTTTTACTTTTGCTTACATTACATAGATATTTATTTTGTATTTATTTACAAATTTTTTTTGCAAATTATTCAATTTAAATTTACGCCGAATAGTAACGACAGCAGGCAAACTGGAAGTTTTAATCTTAAATTATTATTTATCTCTTGCACTTATTGTTTTTCAATTATTGAAAGCATATGTAATTTACTATTTTATATATTAGTATATATTATAAATATTGTATACATTTTTCAGGATTTTGCACATTAATCAATAAGAGTGACGAGTTATTTATTTCATGTAACTATTTTTTTAAGTTGTATCCCCGTAATTTACATATCACCTTATTTGCAAGATGCTATAAATTTCTCATTTGAGACCAGCATATGCATATAATCATTATCAAAAAAATTCCTCTGCACCATTCACTCTTCACTATATTTCTATTTTCTTAAGGTATCATCAAATGCAGATTTGCATCATATCCTCCCATATATTACATATATATATATATATATATATATATATATATATATATATATATATATATATATATATATATATATATATATATATATATCAGTTATTTATCTATCCCCATCTATTCATTTGTATCCTTCTTTTCTCATCTTTTTATCTATTTCGTCTTTGTGTGTGATTTAAATTTTTATGTTTTTTTTATAATATGATTTTGTTTAGGGTCGATTGAAGACATATTCATGGCTAGCTGTCCAATTAGTGTGTTGATTTACTGCTTGTACATATTTATTTCTGTGCTGCATATTCCGGCTCTGTGTATGTCTGTCAGGTTATGCAATAAGGCAAGTGCATATGTATATTATATATATATGTATATATATATATATATATATATATATATATATATATATATATATATATATATATATATATATATACTGTATATATGTATATATATTATATACGTACATGTAAATTTATACATTATATATATATATATATATATATATATATATATATATATATATATATATATATATATATATATATATATATATATATATATATATGTATGTAGAAAGAGAGAGAGAGAGAGAGAGAGCAAGGGCAGATGGAGATGAACAATTATATAGTTAATTTATGGCCTACTGAGAGAGAGCAAGGGCAGATGGAAAGGCACGCGAACAACAATATCGTTAATTATGGCTCATTGTATATATATATATATATATATATATATATATGTGTGTGTGTGTGTGTGTGTGTGTATACATTATATATATATATGTGTATACATATTTATATATATATATATATATATATATATATATATATATATATATATGTGTGTGTGTGTGTGTGTGTGACATCAAGATTACCCCAAGAATGCTTTTATGAAAGTAATTTTGTCCCAATGTATTCTTCAGCTTTGACTCTAAGGCTTTCCGCCTTGTGCGAATGAAACAGGATGATATTATGAGGAATTAGATTGAAGAAAGACTAAATTGTTTTCATTCGATTTTCATGTTGAAGTTCTTAATACATGAGATAGCTAGTCTGAGTAAATTATGTTAAGCACCAATGAAAAGGATAAGAACAAAGGAGAACTTTTGTCACAAAAAAGAATAACGGGAATAACTCAAATAAAGCAGATTAATATGATATTGTCGGTTTAAACATTCATTCACATGACGCATCCGGAGAGATACTGCTGAAAATAGGCCTACTGTAGGTAATCAGGTGTCGTAAATCGAAGCTCAAATTTAGGTGTTCATTCTAAATGTGCCATGCCACAGAGGTAATTGATCAAAGGACAAAAGCCTTGAAGACACTTGCTCCTAAAGAATATTGACAGGCTTCGTTATTATTGATCGGTTGTAGGTGACAAATGTTCGACTCACTAGTGAGAGGACTGTACGACACGCTGTCACTCATCATCAAGACTTCTTCATTCTTATATGTCATTCCTTCTTGTTGTGGTATATTCATGATTGAAAATAATAATTATTATTATTGTTATGTATTAATTTTCTTTCATATGGCAAATATTAATAACGAATTATTATTATTATTATTATTATTATTATTATTTTATTATTATTATTGTACCATTGATTATTTATGTGCTTTGGCTTAAAAGAATTCACGATACTGTCCTTCATTAAAAAAATTTGTGGAATAAAATACAGTTCCTCTCTAGTTTTCTATGCTTCAGCCTCTTTATATATATCTATATATATATATCAGATCTATATATATAATTTGTTTGTTTATTTTACATAGTAATATAGTTTTGTATAATTGAGGATTTTATTATGGTGGTTATTGATGTTTGTATCCCCATTATTATTATTATTACCTGATTATTATTATTATTGTCCTGCTGCTATTTGTCTTAACCAACTGACTTCTGCAGCCTGTTTACAGTAAGTCACAACTCGCGGCGCCTGATCATCTTCAACAAAATCAAATAACCCTGAGAGTACCTCTGGCAAGAAAATAAATAACGTACATTCAAATACCTGCATACGATTATTTGCATTGAAATACTGGTGATCCTGGAGACTCTCAGAATTTATTAACTTTCTTACTTTTTACCTTTAATTTCTTTTTTTAATGTAGGCTTCAAATGTATGATCATTTATCTCCTGGCTGGACCTAAGGGCGGATCTTTCTTTGTCAATTGGGACTTAGACAGTTAAAAGTTAGGGTGGGCTCATGAAAGGTTGTTTGAGGTAGCTCATCATTCCGTCAGTTTTATGTCAGGGTTAGTGGAGACTGGTTAGTCCTTTGGTTTCTGGGATTTTTTGAGGCTTGAATGCTTTGTGGGAAATTATTCCTTTTCTGACATTGAGTTGAACTGCCAACCTCTTATTATTATTATTGCTATTATTATTCCAGATTATTATTATTATTATTCTGTATCCTCTTCTGTCATTATTGTTATTATTATTTTCTTGTTGGCGCTGAATGGCCTCCATTGTAACCTGGATCCTCCTTCATTGACTTGAAAGTTTGTTGCAGGCTTTTAAGCACTGAATGTTTTATAGGCGTTTGTAAGATCCTATGACCATCGTTGTTGTTATTATTATTATTATTTTTTCCATCGTGGGAGAGGAGTTTTGACCATTTACCCTTATACTATTATTATTATTATTCCAACTAAGGTAATTTTGGGAGGGTTGTGCAAACTTTTATAGGCAAAATAAACCCATGTTGTTTTTGAAAACTATATTTTTAAAGAAATAGGAAAGGGAACTCATGTAAAGAGCTATTTTAAAAAAAGGATAAGAAAGTGGTCAAATTCACTGAGTGTAACTCTAGAAGATAACACTAATCCAAGACAGTGAAGTCAAACAGTGGTCTCATTCTAGAGTAGCCCCTCTTTCTTATAAGAGCAGTTTTCCTCAACTAAAAGGACTTCACCCTAAATATGAGTCCAATAGGTGGTATGTAGTGTCTGACAACTTACCAAGAGGGGAGACTGTGTCAGCTGGTCATATCGACAGCCACAATAACATCTGTATTGGATAATCCATCAGAACAGAAACATAAATTTAGAATAGCACGAAACAGAAGACGCCTTTGATTTCGGTTGTAACGTATACGACGCATTTAATAAACTGGCCTGGAACACTGTTGTGTCGTATACGAGCACCGGTAATTTCCTTTTATGTGAAGGACTGATGATTGAAATACTGGCCTCTTTTTCTTGATATGGTAACAGTCTGTCAGTTGCCATACAGTGAATTCATATAAATTCACGTGTTTCCCTAAAATTCATTAGTCTTCATCAAGATGTCACAGGAGGACGGGTCAAGGGTACGACATCCTCGAGTTGACCGCCGGCAGATCGAGAGAAGAGCTCTCGACGAGGATAACTATTTTATAGACCTTCTCGACTCATTTTCTGGATATGAAAATGAATCGGATTTAGAAGGAAATGAAATGGATAATTATGGTCCTGGTACAAGAGACAGTGATGAAATATCAACCGACAGTGAAAATGACGAAAATCTGCCACCTACAAATGAAAGCCAAGGTGTCAAAAGAAGGCGGAGACAGCGAAGTGACCCAGGTGATGAGTGGGAGTGGGCTGCCAGCAATTTCCAGCCCAGAGATTTCATATTTGACAGCAGTGGCAGTGGCATTACGTCGAAATGTAATGTGAATGAAAATTCAAAGGAAGTAGACTATTTTTTTGAATTTTTCGACAACGAATTTATGGGGCTGATTGCTGAAGAGACAAACCGTTATCAGAGATTCCTTGTTGATACGCTAGGAGATGCAGTGCCAAAGTATTTGCGAAAAATTTGCTCAGGTTACTGTGGAGGAAATGATACGGTTCCTTTGTGTGATTATGATCATGTCGCATATAAGTAAACATCGCATCGTAGATTACTGGACTACGCTTGAGACATTCGAGACAAAAGGAGTGAGAAGGCTGATGGCAAGGGACAGATTTCTTCAAATTCTACGGGTTCTACATTTCGTTGATAATTCACAGGAAACAAGCCCAGATAATAAACTAAAAAAATTAAACCCGTGCTCGACAGTGTGCGTAGAAAATTCCGGGAAAAATTTCAACCTTTCCAGGATTTATGCATAGATGAAAGTTTAATGTTATGGAAGGGAAGGCTAAGTTTCAAGCAGTACATTCCAGATAAAAGAAGTCGATTTGGAGTGAAAATATTTGAACTTTGTGATGCCAAAACGGATTATATTGTCGATTTTATAATCTATACTGGAAAAGATACAGAGATATTGGTAGATGAGGATCTAGGGGTATCTGGTTCTGTGGTAAAAACATTTATGGCCTCGCATCTCGAAAAACATCACATCCTGTATTTCGATAATTGGTATTGCAGCCCAAAACTGCTCAAGTATTTGGGCGACAACGAAACAGGAGCATGTGGAACAGTCCGGAAAAATAGGAAATTTATGCCTAAATTTCCTGATGTGAACAAATCTGAGATTTCGTCTCAAAACTGCAATGGAATATTAGGTTTAAAATGGCAGGATAACAGGACAGTGTATATGTTATCTTCAGTACATGAAAATATAATGGTAGACTGTGAAAAAGGTGTCGACCAGGGAATTTGTGCAAACCTGCATGCGTTGTTGACTATAATAAGAAAATGCGGATTGTGGACAAGAACGACATGCTTATTAGTTCTGTGAAGTGTATCCGTAAAACCACGAGATGGTACATAAAACTATTTTTCCGTCTGCTTGATATGATACTAGTAAACTGTCATCACTTGCATGGATTTGTTACTGGCAAGAAAGGGTCATATTTACAGTTTTCTAAGTCAGTCGTTCTGCAGTTGATTGAAAGGTACCCTCCAGCACCTAACAAGATAATTACCTGCACCGTAATAACGCAGCCAAGGCGGCTAACAGAAAGACACTTTCCTGATCCAGTTCCCTCAACAGAAAAACAACTGCGACCTAGACTAAGATGTCGTGTGTGCTCGCATACATCCCGTAGGCCCAAGAAAGGCCAGCAGACATATTTCATGTGTAAAGACTGCAATGTAGGACTATGTGTCGCTCCTTGTTTCAGAGAATACCACACACTTCTGAATTACTAGAATTCTGTCGTAAAAGTTTTGTCAAGATTATTATGTTCAGCTTATTAAATATTCAGATTCATAACCATTTGTTATTCACATTGTTTGATTTCATTCAACTTATGTCATAAAAGCTTCTTCCAATCATATTGAGTCTTATGTGTTTATACATTTTCTGATTTTGTTTTTTATCTACAGCAAAAGATTTTTGTAAAATAAATGTTGAAATTCATCCGTATTATAATTTTCTTCATCAAATTATGGCTTTAGTCTTTAGTGAGAGAGAGAGAGAGAGAGAGAGAGAGAGAGAGAGAGAGAGAGAGAGAGAGAGAGAGAGAGAGAGAGAGTAAATTACTATTTTGCGTTTAATGTTCCTTTTCTGTCCTTTGAAGACTGGATATCATAAAATATAAAATGAGTCGGATGTAATGTAAATCTGATAATCATGGTATTGATGATTTATGATATATGAGAATAATAATAACAATATAATAACCGTTACCATGAGATTAATGAATATAGACAATGTTGTTGTTATTATTATTATTATTATTATTATTATTATTATTATTATTATTATTATTATTATTATTATTATTCAGAAGATGAACCTATCCATATGAAACAAGCCCACAGGGGTAACTAACTTGAAATTCAAGCATACTAAGAAAATGGTGTTCATTCGAGTGAAATAACAGAAGGTAGTAGGAAATACAGAAAGAGGAGATCAGTTATTAGAAAACAGATGTACTAACAATAAATAAATAAAAATGTAAACAAAGTATTAAATACAAGATGTATTGCATAAGGGTAGTAATGCATTACATTCACTTGAACTTTTGAAGTTCCGTTTGCAACACATCCTCAGTAAAGAGGCTGTTCCACAGTCGTAAGGCGTGAGGAATAAAGGTCCCCTGGAACTGAAAAGTTCGAAGGCGAGGTACATTTACTGCACATTGATGCTGCTGTTCAGCGAATCTGGTTGCTCTCGACAGCAACAGGGGATCAGGGATCAACTGAGAATGTGAAAGATATGTCAAAATACAACTTATGAAAAAGTGACAAACAAGAGACCATCCGTCTATAGTCCAAGGCATAGCTGCCAAAGAAACCTTCCACCTCGAACCACTCTAAAAGATATAAATCTCTGGCAGAAGGTGGCGACAATTCAAGCCGGAGAGCAGTATCCTAGTAAAGGAAGGATGAATTACTAAAAATGTTAAAATTGATTTAACTTCACTACAAGTATATGAGGACTTAAGAACAATACCCAACTTCTTATGGTAGTATTTGCTGACATTTTCATTAGATGTTTCTCAAAAAAATAAGATGTAAGTAAACAGGTACCACTAGAATAATTGAAGAAAAAGAAAAACATTGTGGAAAATTATAACAGAATAAAATTATTTACAAACCCTGCAACTCTCCGAATATTGGTTCAAAAACAATTGAACAAATTCCAAAATGTTAGTGATTAAATATATATATATATATATATATATATATATATATAAATATATATATATATATATATATATATATAATATATATAATATATATATATATATATATATTGTATATATATACTGTATATAATATATATATATATATATATATATATATATATATATATATATATAGTATATATATATATATATATATATATATTATATATATATATATATATATATATATATATATATATATATATATATATATATATATATAACATTGTATATATGTATTAATCATTTTTTATATATATATATAACAGGAATTATATCCAATTTTTTATTTTTTATAGGATAGGTGTGAGTATGTGTTTGTATTATATATATACACACATACACAATATATATACATATATATTTATATACACATATATACAGTATGTCGATATGTAATTAATTGTATATATATATACATATATATAATAATAATATATATATATATGTTATATATATATATATATATATATACATATATATATATATACCACACATATTATATAGTCATATATATATATATATATATATAACTGAATCATATATATAATATGGAATATGATGAATATATAAATAAAGACATACATACAGTTCCATATATAGAAGGAAAGAGAAGTGCGATTACAGATCCTTAGTGAATTGCAAGGCAATTGTGTTTGGCACATATTGTCATGATGACGCGCGTAGGTGGTACTTGCACAGACAGAAATGAACTTTTGTTTTCAGCCGCTTACCCTCTTTGTCGAATTTGGTGGGCGTGACCAGAATATTAGCTTGAAATGGGCCCTGATTATCCGTTTCTGAGAAGTTCCCAAATTCTTGTCAACATTGGACAATGCGGACTTGAAACCCCTTTACTTCTGCGGCTAATACGATTTCATTCAAGGAGGTTGTTTCACTCTTCCTTGACTTCTTGACCGCCATCGTCAATCAAACATTGAATTGGAATTCAACTGAAGGTGACATGATAATCCCCAGGCCCCATTCTGCTGTATTCCAGCGTTCAGGCCTACCAAACTCAACACAGGGTGGAAGGTAAGCAAGAGCAGAAAACAACGACCGGTCATTTCATCAAAACAAAGCGATTCCGGCATCTCACGTACCACCCATGTCGTCTGGGCTATGGAAATACGATTGCCACCTTCCAATGTCCATATTCGCTAGTGTCCAAAATGTATTGTTGTGTCGTGTAATCATTGTCGCTGTTATATATATATATATATATATATATATATATATATATATATATATATATATATATATATATACATACATACATATATAAATACATATATAGTATATATATACATACTGTACATACACACACACCCACGTGTACACATTTCTTGATCAGCAAATGTGATTTATAATATTGATCCCTAGTGAATGTGGCGAGGTGGCAATTGTGTTTACTTTGATGTCACATGCAAGTGGACAGACGACGGCCTGTAGGTGGTATTTCAGATGCACGTCCTGTTGACAGAAATGAAACAACAACGGTCATTTCAGCCGGATCACATCTCCACCTTTGTCGAATTTGGTGGAAATGCGACTGACCGTTGGAATATTAGCTAGTGATCAAAATATATTGGGCCCCTCGGGATTATCCCAAGCCCTGGCAGTCTCCAATATCCTGTTTCATTGACAAATGCGGATTCTGGAACCTCCCTTTTACTTATGGCTAATATATGATTTCCATTCAAGGAGGCTGTTTCACTTTCCTCCTGACTTTGGACTTAGCCATCGTCAATCAAACATTGAATTGAATTGTCCGAAGGACAAGGGATAATCCCAGGCCCTATTCCCAATCGGTAGTATTCCAGCGTTCAGGCCACCAAACTCAACACAGGTGGAAGGTAAGCAAGAGCAGAAAACAACGACCGGTCATTTCCATCAAAAAATAACAAAAGATTCCGGCAGACTCTCACGTACCACCATAATCTACAGCCAAAGGAAGGATCAAGGGAAACAATTGTCACCTTCCAAATGTCCATATTCGCTATGTCCAAAATTATATTGTAGTGTGTCGTCAAATCATTGCTGCTGCTGTCATGGATTCATATTATATATATATATATATATATATATATATACAGTATATATATATATAAAATATATATATAAGATATATATATATATATATACGAATGCAGTAATGTCACCCACAGTCCATAATTTTATAAGTCTAAGTGTGTGTTTGTACATATACTGTATGTATGTATGTAGGTCATTAAGTGATATTGAGATGCACGTGTGATTTGACAGAAATGACTCTGCTTTGTTTTGTCAGCTCTCTGTACCTTCCACTTGTCGAATTTGCTGGCGTGACCGTTGAATAATTAGTTTTCTGACGATTTTGGAATATTCCTTTATTAAACACTAGAGAAAATTAATACAGAAGACTTATTTATTTGTGTTGTTTATCCTATTATTTATTTGTGTTGTTACATTAATTGCATATTTATCACGGATCGCTACTATCACAATATTATCATATAAATAAAACAGGTTAATTTCAGCAAAACAACAAATACAAACGCTATTACAATGATTGTTTACGATTTCGTGCGTCTGGTAGCATGCTATGGTGACTACTGTCTGAAAAACTCCGATTGTATGTGAGGTCTCATCTCGGCCGTAATCAAAGGGCTAATGAAAATTAAAATAATTAATAATTTCCTATATTTTGTAATCATAGAATCAACTAAAAACGATTATTAAATAAAATTATCTAAAAATGAAAAATCCTGTAGGTGGGTCTACCCAGACCCAACTTGCACCAGATAGGGTTAAGAGACTGGCCTGGAGGCCTTTTGGGCCTCATCCTTGAAGTTCTTTGGGCCCTCTCCAGGCCTGTTTCCCCAGCCTGGCAGGATACCTGCCTCTCCGAGAAGCAGCCTCTGTCGGACCTTCCCTTCAGCCTGCCCTCAAGAGACTACCAGCCTTGGAGGACCTCATCCTCAGTTCTGGGCCCTCCCAGGCCTGCTTCCCCAGCCTGGCAGGATACCTGCCTCCTCCGAGGAAGCAGCCCTGGTCAGACTCCCTTCAAGGCTGCCCTTCCTGAAGAGACTGGGCCAGGATACTTGGAGCAGCCCTGTCGGGACTCCCCTTCAAGGGCCTCATCCCTGAAGTTCTTGGGCCCTCTCTTGGTCCCCAGGCCCGCTTTCCCAGCCTGGCAGGATACCTGCCTTCCTCCGAGGAAGCAACTGGGTCGGACCCTTCCTTCAAGGCTGCCCTCAAGAGACTGGCCAGCCTTGAGGACTTTGGCCATCCTTGAAGTTCTTGGGTCCCTCTCCAGGCCCGCTTCCCAGCCTGGCAGGATACCTGCCTTCCTCCGAGGAAGCAGCCTCTGGGTCAGACTCCTTCCTCAAGGCTGCCCCAAGAGACTGGCCATCCTTGGAGGACTTTGGGTCTCATCCTTGAAGTTCTGGGCCCTCCCAGGCCTGCTTCCAGCCTGGCAGGATACCTGCCTTCCTCCGAGGAAGCAGCCCTGAGTCAGACCCTTCTCAAGGCTGCCTCAAAAGACTGGCCATCCTTGAGGACTTTGTCCTCATCCTTGAGGCTGGCCTGCTTCCCAGCCCGGCAGGGATACCTGCCTTCCTCCGAGGAAGCAGCCTCTGGGTCGGACCCTTCCTTCAAGGCTGCCCTCAAGAGACTGGCCATCCTTTGAGGACTTTGGGTCTCATCCCTTGAAGTTCTTGGGCCCTCTCCAGGCCGGCTTTCAGCCTGGCAGGATACCTGCCTTCCTCCGAGGAAGCAGCCTCTGGGTCAGACCTTCCCTCAAGGCTGCCCTCAAGAGACTGGCCATCCTTGGAGGACTTTGGGCCTCATCCTGAAGTTCTTGGGCCCTCTCCAGGCCTGTTTCAGCCTGGCAGGATACCTGCCTTCTCCGAGGAAAGCCTCTGGTCGGACCCTTCCCCCATCATCCTCAAGGCTGCCTCAAGAGACTGGCCATCCTTGAGGACTTTGGGGCTCATCCTTGAAGTTCTTGGGCCCTCTCCAGGCCTGCTTCCCAGCCTGGCAGGGATACCTGCCTTCCTCCGAGGAAGCAACCTCTGGGTCAGACCCTTCCTTCAAGGCTGCCCTCAAGAGACTGGCAGTCCTTGAGGACTTTGGTCCTCATCCTGAAGTTCTGGGCCCTCCAGGCCTGCTTCCCCAGCCTGGCAGGATACCTGCCTTCCTCCGAGGAAGCAGCCCTGTCGGACCCTTCCAAGGCTGCCTCAAGGCTGCCCTCAAAAGACTGGGCCATCCTTGAGGACTTTGGCTCTCATCCCCCTTGAAGTTCTTGGGCCTCTCCTCCTTCCAGGCCGCTTCAGCCTGGCAGGATACCTGCCTCCTCTGAGGAAGCAGCTCTGGTCGGACCTTCCCTTCAAGGCTGCCTCAAGAGACTGGCCATCCTTGGAGGACTTTGGGTCTCATCCTCAAGTTCTTGGGCCCTCTCCAGGCCTGCTTTCCCAGCCTGGCAGGATACCTGCCTTCTCCGAGGAAGCAGCCTCTGGTCGACCCTTCCCTTCAAGGCTGCCCTCAAGAGACTGGGCCATCCTTTGAGGACTTTGGGCCTCATCCTTGAAGTTCTTGGGCCCTCTCCAGGCCTGCTTCCCCAGCCTGGCAGGATACCTGCCTTCTCCGAGGAAGCAGGCCTCTGGGACTTGGCCCCATCCTGAAGACCCTTCCCTTCCTGCCTCTCCTCCGAAGGCCCCGGGTGCTCCTTCATCAAGAGACTGGCCAGCCTAGGAGGACATTTTGGCCTCATCCTTGAAGTTCTTGGGCCCT
>NC_089745.1:7995917-8010917 GCF_040412425.1 Macrobrachium rosenbergii | reverse complement strand
TATATATATATATATAATATATATATATATATATATATATATATATATATACATATATATACATATATGCATATATTAGTAGGAGTACGGATAGGAAGAACAGTCAGCTCATCATTGATATATTTATTAATAGCTGCGCTGGGATCACTCCATATCCCATCTTTTATCTGGCTAAAAAGATACAAAACACTAATTAAAACTGACAACAGAGCTTACAAAAATTAAAATGCTTTAAAGATTGAAAAATGACAATTACAAAACAAGAAATAGATTACCTTCAGTAGTAAAGTCCAGAGGGGATGAAACTGAATAAGAGTAAACAAGGTTAGTTAGTAAACAAGAAAAAAGGGGGTACTATAGTACGACCATTTTAGGAAGAGACTTTGCCCCTCTTAAACTGACCATTAACCTTCTGACTTCAAGCTCTCATTGTTTGCGCCTGTTATCAAGCACGTGTACTATAATAGAAAGTTCTGAATGAAGTTTTGTTGTCCCACTTAAATTTTAGATAAAAAAAAAAATTCAATATATGAAAAAAATAGATGCAAGAAATTTGAAACCTAGATGCGCTTTTTTTCAGTTTTGTTTATTTGGATGCTGTACTGAGCAATGTTCTTGAGTTACGTCATCTCTTCTATAGTTTTTATTACTGTTCCTTTGTTGTTATCGAAGTCATATAATTGTGATAAAAGTTTGAGTTTTTGAATTGTTTTCTTTCGTGTATGTGCAATCTGTTTTTACCTCCTTGTGGATCAGAGGTTGAATTTTCACTGTGCAGTTATAAAATAGCTCATAATAAATATTCTTTAAATATTGTTACACCCATATATATATATATATATATATATATATATATATATATATATATATATATATATATATATATATATAATGTGTAACAATATTTAAAGAATGTTTATTATGAGCTATTTTATAGCTGTACAGTGAAAATTCAACCTCTGATACAGCAAGGGAGGTAAAGACAAGGCATTACGGCATGCACGAAAGAAAGCAATTCAAAAAGCTCAAAACTATATCACAATTATATATATATATATATATATATATATATATATATATATATATATATATATATATTATTATATATTTATATATAGTATATATTACAATTTATTTTACAATGCTTTTAAAGCACTGTCATATGATACTCATCACTGCTGTGGCATTTCTGTTATATGTAGATTTTTAAAGATATTTCTGCCACTTTCTGTCGAAAAACAGATCTATATTTCAATTTATTTCAATTTCAGTGTTCAACAGGATATCACACAACAAGGAAAGCAATAAATTTATTTACAATCGAAGTATGAGGAGACATTACTTATGAAGAATCCTCGTCAGAGGATGCCAAATCGATAACAAAAGAATCTATGTATTTATCAATGCAAACATCTCTTGAAGCGTCATCTCTTTTATATCTTCGGCATGTCTCACATCATTAGCCCAGTTGTCAGAAGAGGATTCAATTGCTTTTTTGACCAAAGGAAGCAGGTCAATTTTTAAATGATTCTTTTTTGCCACGTATGATTTCACCTGTGCCCATATCAGTTCTGTTGCATTATACTGGCAGTGATATGCAGGCAGCCTAACCACTATGTCCATGATCTCTTGCCAGTCTGTCAATCACGTAATCATTTTCTTTACATGAATGTCTTTGCAACTTTACTAATTTTTTCATTAGCCAGTCTTTAACTTCATCCTTTTTGGCAGACATTGTCGGAGGTTTATTAATCTCTCTGAATGATAAGAAGCGTTATCCAACACTTTTGATGGCAGATGTCCATATTGGGAAGAAGCTGGGTTTAAACCATTTTTCAAACACTGCAGAATTCATCTGAATTTCTAGATAATCTCACATCATTTTTTTGCTTGATCAAATAAAAAATATTACCCAGAAAATGGTTTCTTGCAACCAATATTGTGATTGTGTCGACTTTTCCAGTGTTATTGATGTACAGAATTAGGAAGGAATAAAATCAGAGGAAACTTCATAATCTGTCACATTCTCCATTTTCATCGAAATAAATCTCTCTTTGTATCCATCCTTCGAACTTTTTTGCCTGCTAGAAATTTCGTCCGAGCACTGAACCATAAAAATGATGAACATTTTTATCCATTAGTTTCTGACGAATATCTAAACCCAATTTGTTTTAACTATTTTCCAAATGATTTGTAGCATCCACTGAATCAAACATTTTCTTTAAATGCAAAAAAAAAGAAGTCTGTCAATTTCCTCTGAGGTAGAAGTGCACTATACCTCGTAAAAACACTAAAAGCCCTCTATATTGTCTTATCCTTTGTTTATTTATTTGTGTTGGAAAACAGAGTTTCATATTCTTCCCGTCTCTTCAGCTTCTTAATGATGCGATGAATAAACGATTTATTTAGCTTCGTTGCTTCAAGCAAATACAAAACGCTTTTGAAACGTCATTGTTTAGAGATTTCGACAGTTGGGAGCTTTTTTCAGCGATACTGTACTTAAAACCTTCCAAGCTATTTCTCGGGATGCTCTCAGAACTCGTCTTGGAGAGTAATCAAAGATCTGGCTGTGCTCAAGCTTGTTTCCTATAGAAATGAAGCTCAGTTACTACCAGAAACCATCTGAGAGGAGTGTAAGAATTCTGAAGGGAACTCTAGGTGACAAACAACCCTATGATAAAGGTCTTAAGAGAATAATCCTTCCTCTTATTTCTGCATATTTTCTCTCTCTTTAATATATATATAAAATACGGCGTAAGTCTCTCTCTATCTCTCTCTCTCTCTTATACTATTTAAATTCAAATTAACCAAGAAATAAGATAATTGTTGAAAGCATTTAGAAAGATAGAACAAATCAAAAAAATTATATCATATATGACATATTAACGATATATAGGGATATAATTCTGATAATTTATTGAAGTGAGATATCATCATTTCTGCAATTTCCTTCATATCTTATGATTTTTTCCTGTGTTATTATGTTTCCTAAGATTCTTAGAAGATAAACGAACTTTTAAATTTATTCATTTTTTTCAAGGATGTTCTGATTTTGAAATTAATCTCATGTATTCGGTCGATTTCAATATATTGATAGTTAAAAACAGTAATGAAAATTAGTTTTTCTAAACTGTATAATTTCCTATTATTATTAGATGGAGGTCTACATTACTCGATGACGCGTTCTTACGGTTGCAATTGAAAATGGTCAATGTAAAATGAGGCAGGTCGTTAGTTGGAATAATGCGGTCTAACTTGGAAGGAAATACCGATTTCAGTGACCTTGTAGCAAGAGTCGGAAGAAGAAAATACCATTGTCATAAATTATATCTAGGCTATAAAGAGGCCACTTCAAGTTTTGGTCAATGTCAATCAAAGCTTGTCTTCTTCTCTCTCTCTCAAGTGCTCTCTCTCTCTCTCTCTCTCTCTCTCATGTGCTTCAATGAACGATATAGGTTGTTGTAGAATAAAAGTGCTGTTGGGGTGGGGATCTCCTCCTATATCACCCACACTAAGCACACCCTACAAACCCCACATGAACACTCCCACACAGCACCCCACACCCACACAGCACCCCACACCCACACAGCACCCCAAACCCACACAGCACCCCACACACACACCCACACAAACACTCCCACACAGCACCCCAAACCCACACAGCACCCCACACACACACACACACACACACAAAACTCCCACACAGCACCCCACCCCAAACAAAGACTCCCATAGTGTTTTTTTTTTCACAGGACGCTGTAAAAAGTCAGTTCCTTTGCTTCGTCCAGACGAGATGCATCGACAGAAATGATGAATCATTGTAGTGGTGATGATGATATTGATACACTGCCATTGACCTTGACAATCTGCACACCTTTATATTATCCTTTCCGCTTTGAACATTGAGGTATGTTCTGCCTCTAAATCGCGAATATTAAGGAATTATTTAAAAATATATACAATATGTCCTTAGATTATTTACTTTTGGAATAACGAAATTGATATATATACAGTATATATATATATATATATATATATATATATATATATATATATATATATATATATATATATATATATATATATATATATATATATATATATATATATATATATATGGTATATGGGGATATGTATATGAATAAAAGATATATATTATATATATTATATATAATAGATATTATATTTATAGTAATATATATATAATAAGGGTAATGGATATTCTGCAAAATAAAAGAATATATATATCTTAAATCTATAAAAACTCTTAATTTTAAAACCACTTTGTAACAGTTGAGAAAAATAGACAATGGATAAAGAATCCTCAAAATAAAAAAAGAAAGGAGGAGAGAGAGAGAGAGAGAGAGGTTTAGAGAGAGAGAGAGAGAAGAGAGAGAATGAATTTCCATTTTTTTCAGAAATGAATTTCTGAAAAAATAAAAATAAAAAAAAGAATAAAAATTGCGTTTTTTTTTTTCGCCACAATGGTATAACACTGTAGGAGCCGCGGCCCATGAAATTTAACCAAGGGCCGGTGGCGGCCCATGGTCACCTATATCGCTGCCAGAAGCACAGAACTTATGGCTAACTTTGTAACCTTCAATAAAATCAAAATACTGAGGAGGCTAGGGGCTGCACATTTGCAGCCCCAACCTCCTCTCAGTAGGGACACATGAGAGGGGGTACAAGTGCAGGGATACATGATGTGGGATACACATGAGAGGATACAAAGGGACACATATTGGGACACATGGTAGGATACATTTGAGGGATACCAGTTCAGGGACACGTGAGGAATACAAGCCACGGGGATACTTTGTGCAAAAGATACATATATGGGGATGCAAATGTAGGGATACATTTGTATGGATGTGTATGGGGATACATTGCAGGGATACACTTTGTAGGATACATGTATGGGGATACATTGCATGGATACACTGCAGGGATACATGTATGGGGATACAAAACAAGGATACACTTTGTACGGATACATGTATGGGGATACATTGCAAGGATACACTTGTACGGATACATGTATGGGGATACATTGCAGGGATATACATGTGGGGTTGTGCATGTGCATGGATAAAAGTTTAGAGAAACACATGGGATATACATTTAGGGATACAAAAAAAAGGATACGTGTTTGATACATGTGTAAGAATATACATATGGGGATACACAGGTAAAACACAAGTGCAGGGGATATATGCATATGGATATATGGGGATGGCTGTGGAGATACATGGCATGGATACACATAACGTGCAGGGATAATGTGTGGATACAATGTGGGGATACACTTGGAGGATAAAAATGCAGGGGTGTGCATGTGGGGATACACACGTGGGGATAAAGCGTTGGGATTCCTGCGTGTGGATACATGTTTAAGGATATACGTGTGGAGATACAAGTCACGGATACATATGTAGGGATACACACGTTTGAATACGCATGTAGGGATGCAAGTGCGGGGATACACGTGTCTCCTAGTTTCCTTAGATGACTGGTTTCGTGGAGTTGGAGTGGTTGAACAGCAAGAGAGAGAGAGAGACCTGGAGATGATTGATTGATTTATGGTGACTAGAACTGGCGTCGCAACGTCAAGGTCACTGACTGACGCCGAGATTATCCCACAGTTAACTATACGAATCAATTGTTAGGAGAGGGTTTGGGAAAGTAAGATGGAAGAAGAGAATATAAAGGTTTAAAAGGAACGAAAAAGGCTGCAGCCAAGGGGCCAAAGGCATGCCGCAAAGAACCTAAGTAATGCCTACAGTGCAGCGCAGAGGTGCACTGAGGCATAAACTTGGTTTAGGAAATAAAAAAAATATACGTAAAGGATAAAAATACAACGAAATTACTTCACTTGAACTTCTGAAGGATTCTAGTTTTATGTGTCGAAGAAAGAGAGAAAGAGAGAGAGAAGAGAGAGAGAGAGAAGAGAGAGAGAGAGAGAGAGAGATGAATAAACACGTAAGAAAGATTAACGAAGTTGATAAACGCCCCGAAGGAAGGAGGAAGGATTTAGGTTGGAAGGTCACAAAGAGGCGACAGTGCAGTGGAGGGACTTATAGCAAGGCCATCTAGACGGCCTTGCTTATAGGCCTATAATAGCCAGGTCACAGACCGGAGTATTAGAAGTGAGCCGTTGACGATCTTCTGCTTATATAAATTTATATATACGGCTGATACGTCTGTGTTTTTTCATACGTATGTATATGCATGTATATATATGTGTGCGTATATATATATATATATATATATATATATATATATATATATATATATATATATATATATATATATATATATATATCTGAGACCGGCAAAAACCCAAATATATATAGTAAAACAAATAAAGACAAAATCCTTCGTCTCTGATACCGGTGGAGGAGAGAGAGAGAGAGAGAGAGAGAGAGATGTTATGGTAAGGTTTTTAGGTTTGTGGGATTAGCGATGGGTTGGCCTGTGGAGGGGAGAGGGGTTCAAATAACCATCCCCAACAAAATTTGAGGATCTTTTAATTTCAGAATTCAGATCTAAAATTTTATATCTGAAATTGAATCATACTCTCTCTCTCTCTCTTCTTGTTCTCTTATTCTCTGAAATTAATAATCTCTCTCTCTCTCTCTCTCCTTTCAGGACTGATTATTTTAGTTTTCGTGTAAATTAATTTTGGACTTTTTTTTTACATTGTTTACACAATTTTCATTAATTTTAAGGCTCATTGGCATTCTTTTAAAATTTAGTTTTGGGGGTCTTTCTCTTAAGTTTTACGTATCTTATTTCATCAAGACTGCTTATTGTAAATTACAGAGGGCTCTGAGAGAGAGAGAGAGAGAGAGAGAGAGAGAGAGAGAGAGAGAGAGAGAGAGAGAATCGAGATTTTATACGTACTGTAGGATGTCATTCCTCATTTTAGACTTCTGGCCAGATACCAGAGGGAGGAGGAGGAGGAGGAGGAGGAGGCATCACAATATGGCCACCGAAAAAGTGATGTGGTCTCCTCAATGATCGTGTATATACCCCAACATTCGCCATATTGATAACAATCTTGACGGCAATGTATTGTTTATTACTTTCCATATTTATATTTCTTCGTTTTTAGAATCAATGGAATTATGAACAGTTATTAATGACAAAATATGATCTTGGCAATTTTGTACTCTGATACAGTAGATTTGAACATTTAGAACTAAATTCTCCATTGCTTCAATGCTTGCTTACAAACCTTTAGTCATCTATAATGATAATTATTAGTCATCAAATGAATAATAATAATAATAATAATAATAATAATAATAATAATAATAATAATAATAATTGCAAATTGATTTTTATCAGTAACTGAAGAACATTTGGATACTAGACTTCAAATATGACGCCATGTTATATAAGTAAATTGATGGACTTTGAAAAACGTGCAAAGTTTTTTAATATTTACGAAATGTAAATGTAAGAATATTTACGAAATGTAAATGTGAGATAACCGACATAAACTGTAAATTAAGGTATTGTTATAATATATAATATAAATATTGTAAAAATCGTAAGAATAATAAGAAAGAATAATTGCCTTTTATTATTTCTCTATAAGAACCAACAGTCGCCATTTTCACTTTGAATTCGTTTTGGCCCTCATCTCTCTCTCTCTCTCTCTCTCTCTCTCTCTCTCTCTCTTACTTAATTAACCTTTCAATCAAACCCCCCTACTCCCAATTTCCTTTCCAGCGTTGAATGACCTCAGAGATCCCAGCGCTTGGCCTGTGGCCTCAACAGAATATTCCGTTCCTATAAATTACATACATACATGTTGTGGAGGTCTGGCTGAAAGTGAAGGAGTTTGTCATGTCGGGGGGAGGAGTTGTGCACGTCTGCTTGTAGGAATGCGTGTTTGTGCACGTCTGTTAGTAGTGAACGTGTGTTTCTGTGCACGTCTGGCTGATGCTCGTCGAACGTGTTTGTATCTCGTCTGGCCGAAAGTCCCTCGCGTGTTTGTGCACGTCTGACCGAAAGTGAACGCGTTTTGTGCATGTCTGGCTGAAAGTGAACGCTTGTTTGTGCACATCTGCTTGTAAGTGAATGCGTGTTTGTGCACGTCTGCTTGTAGTGAACGCGTGTTTGTGCACGTCTGCTTGCTATAACGCGTTTGTGCACGTACTCAATAATGCCGAATGAACGCGTGTTTGTTGGTCTGCTTGAAAGTGAACGTGTTTGTTGCAGGTCATAGCACTGCTTGAGTGAACGCGTGTTTGTGCCCGTCAGGGAGTGACGCGTGTTTGTGCACGTCTGCTTGTAAAGTGAATGCGGCGTTTGAATCCATTGTCTGTTAACTTGCGGTCGAATCAGTGTTTTAGTCTGAACGTCGCGGCGTCGTGTTTGTGCACGTCTGGCAGTGGTGCCGGTAATGTTTATGACACGTCTGAAAGAAAGTCGTACGAGTGGTTTGTGCACGTCTGGGCTTTCGGATTTTTGTCGAGAAGGCCTAAGTAACGCGATATTTGAAACCCGTCTGGCCGAAATGAACGCGTGTTCGGACAAAGTCGCATCTCTCGTGAGATTCGTGTTTACGAAGTCTGGCGTCTCTGTGAAATTTCTTTCAATTCGTTTATTAGAATCCTGAACGCGTGTTTGTGCACGTCTACCGTGTCTTAACGCGTGTCTTGTTCACGTATTATTATTGCCCGAGAATTGCTGTTTTACGTCTGGTCGTTGAATTAAATCGCGTCGTTTGAGTTTTAAAACCATGAGCTTCCATTCTCGAAAGTTCCGGAAGAGAGGCTGCGATTGTCGTCGGTGCTTTGAGAGAGAAACACACACACTAGATCTCCGGTTTATTAAAGAAATGGCATTTCATAATAAGTGGGCTGCCAGATCCCTTCATAAAGTTGCATGATTGCTCGCGCGCCCATCTGCTTGATTGCTCCACTCTGATGGACGATCACGCCGGCAAACAGTTTCAGATGGGCAAATTCTTCTGTCTGGAAATACGTGCTGAATAACACCCTGGGGAGGGGATTTGGATGCAAGTAAATCAGCCATGGGGGAGAAGGGGGGGAGGAGGTGGAGGAATAAATCTGGAGTTGGGTGGGTGGGAGGAAGAGTGGGTTTAGCATAATTCCATACACACACACACAACAGATGAGGCGGAGTAGGAAAACAAGTGCCCCCCGAAACAGCAGCACTTGCGCTGTAATAACAGAGTTCTGCGCGGAAGAGTTGTAGCACTTGCCTCTGAGGTGCTATTAATAAACTATGGAGTGATAGTTTGATGATAGGGACAGGAGGCTTCGCCCTCTTATTCCGGCATGATTAGGTGTTGGCTGGCGCCGTTACATTTTCTTCTTTTTGGCGGAGAAGTGTCATTATGATTCATCAGTAACGCGGGAGATCTCTCGCCGATTGCATGTCGTGGAATTGATATTTAACACAGTCGTTATTGCAGAAGATGACCGTTATTCTCAGGCATCGAGAAGAAGCAGTGGCGGGGCTTATTTTGGTGGGCAGGGGAATCAGAATCCCATTGACATTAATTCTCTGTATCGCTATGGTTTTACCTCATGTTTTTCTTGATTTTGATCTGATGGGGGAAACGGTAAGAGTTAATCCCCCCGTCTCTTCTTATTACAATTACTAACTCTCAAAGCTCTCTCTCTCTCTCTCCTGTCCTACCTGTGAGCTGGTCCTGTAAACTTGTTTTCAAAAACACAAAGATTTCTTAGCTCCAGCGTGTAGGGTTCAAGATAATTACTGTCAGTTGATTTCAAACATACTGAGTATCTTGTATTGGAACAAAAGCCATTTACAGAGAGACTGACCTGTTACCCGTGTCTTAATTAAATGAGGTACTATTATGCCACAAGAGTGCCTGTCACATAAAGTGAAGATGTAAGTAATATACACTATATTATATATATATATATACTTTCCTTTTTCGAACACTTTTATTCCGTTTTACTAGTTGCTGCAGTTTCTCATCGCTGTCCCTTATCAGTACAGTATCATCTGTGGTTATCAACCATTCTGCGCTCCAATCACAGCACATTTTCTCATCCCGCAACTTTATTCCTACGTTAACTATCCTTTGTCTGACTTCCCACAATACTCCACTCACAGATTTATTGGACAGAGATGGAGACATGACACGCCTTCTTTGAGAGAATTCACACCAAATTAGTCTCTTTCTCGTTGATGTATATTTACACATGTCTCACGTCCATCATAAAGGCTTTTAATCTCTCCCAACGCTAATCTTGTATGTCATGCATTTTTACCACCTTCCACACACACACGCACACACATATACAGTATTGTTTATAAATTGATTATATATATATATATATATATATATATATATATATATACTGTATATATATATATATATATATATATATTTATATATATGGAAAATTGTTGATAAGATTTTTTTGTTTATAGATTTTGTGTTAATTAATACTTTATAAGGAGTTAATAAACAAATATATAAACACACAAAAACATATATATACAGTATATATGTATATATATACATACATATATGTGTGTGTGTGTGTGTTTGTTCGTGTGTGCTTGTAAATTGAATTACATTCAGTGTGATGAAAATCTATAAGCAAAAAAAAATCTTATCAACAGCTCTTCAGACAAAATTTTGAATTTCATTGTCTCGAATTGAATTTTCCTTGAAGAAAACATCTTTGCCAAAATGATGATAACATTTTCTTGATTATACTGTGACTGAAAGCACCTCAAGATTGTGATGACAATAATTCGACAGCATCGTATTTCTTGATGTTATTTCCTTGAAGATAAGATTATCAAGGCTCCCGATAATCGTTCATTGCAAGTTTGCGTCGTCGAATAATCTCGCACTGGAAATTTGAACAATTATCATGTTATAATTATTCTGTAAGACTTTAGCGGAATATAAATATTTTTAAAATGAAGCTTTCCTTTCAGGAGATCATGGAACAATCGGTAATTACAATTATTAATATTATAATCATTATGAATGTGACTGTAGACATATAGTTGACGAGGATTATACAAATGATGACATTGATTAATTAGGAAGAAGTATTAGCTAAGTTCATTACTCTTTCCTTAAGAGTTAACGAAATTCCCTGATAATATATATTGATGTTTATGTAACCTACGGCTATGCACTGTTCATTTACAGATTTATGCTATTTAATTTGCTCACTTATTTAACCTCAAGATAAATTCTTAGTGTGAAATAGCTCTCAGGCCATATTATCTTTTTTCTGTCAGTCTTCAGCTGAAAACCCTTACCGACATAGTCAACAGACTGTAAACCCAAGAAAGTTTCTTCATTGGTAGTGGGTAGAGCTCTTGGACTGAGCACGTGTTGGCCCAGCGTTCGACTTCCCCAGGCCAATGAAGAATTAGAGAATCTATTTCTGGTGATAGAAATTCATTTCTCGTCATAATGTGTTCGGATTCCACAACAGGTAACCATATGGTTCTAGCCACGTAAATAAATCTAATCCTTCGGGCCAGCCTCCCAGAGCTGTTAATGAGCTCAGTGGTCTCATAAACTAAGATATACAGGAAAAGGTGATAAGTAAATGATAATGACGAAATAGAAAAAAAAAACAGGTACACTTGAATTCAGGAGCGTCAGCAGAAACGAGGAATTGTCAATTTGCCCTCACTGATATTTGGAGATAATAAAAATTGGTTATATATCTTAGTTTCACTGGTGACCACTGAGCTGATTAACAGCCCCTTAGGGCTGGCCCGAAGGATTAGATTTATTTTTACGTAGCTAAGAACCAACTGGTTACAAAACGGGAGGTTCAGCTTATTGTGAATCCGATCCACATTATGACGAGAAAATGAATTTCTATCACCAGAAATAAATTCCTCTAATTCTTCATTGGCCGGTCGGAGAGTCGAATGCTGGGCCAACAGCGTGCGAGCCGAGAGCTCTACCGACCCCGCCAATGAAGAACTATTGATTCCACAACTGCACTAGATAAGCTATTCCACATGTAAGTTGTAACCCAATTAAAATTGCTAGTAAATTGAGTAGTCACAAACCTGAAACTAAAAAAAAACAGACAGTTTGCAGCATCAGCCTGCTTCCACAACTGCACAAGATAAATTACTCTACATTTAAGTTGTAGCCCAAATAAAATGCCTAATAAATTGAGTAGTTACCAACCTGAAACTGAAAAAATAACAGACTGTTTGCAGCATCAGCTGCTTAACAACTGCACAATATAAACTATATTTCCACATTTAAGTTGTAACCCAAATAAAATGCCTAATAAATTCGTAGTGACCAACCTGAAACTGAAAATAACAGACTGTTTGCAGCATCAGCCTGCTTCCACAACTGCACAATATAAACTACCCACATTTACCTTCAGTTGTAGCCCAAATAAAATGCCTAATAAATTGAGTAGTTACCAACCTGAAACTGAAAAATAACAGACTGTTTGCAGATCAGCCTGTTCCACAACTGCACAATATAAACTACTCCACATTTGTTGTAGCCCAAAAAAATGCCTAATAAATTGAGTAGTTACCAACCTGAAACTGAAAAAATAACAGACTATTTGCAGCATCAGCCTGTTTCACAACTGCACAAGATAAACTACTTCCACATTTAAGTTGTAGCCAAAATAAAATGCCTAATAAAATTGAGTAGTTACCAACCTGAAACTGAAAAAAATAACAGACTATTTTGCACATCAGCCTGCTTCCACAACTCTATAAGATAAACTACTCCACATTTAAGTTGTAGCCAAATAAAATGCCTAATAAATAAACCCGTAGTTACCAACTGAAACTGAAAAAATAACAGACTATTTGCAGCATCAGCCTGTTTCCAATAACTGCACAAGATAAACTACTCCCACATTTAAGCATGTCTGGTTGAATAAAATGCCTAATAAATTGAGTAGTTACTAACCTGAAACTGAAAAAATAACAGACTATTTGCAGCATCAGCCTGTTTCCACAACTGCACAAGATAAACTACTCCACATTTGCCAGCCCAAATAAAATGCCTAATAAATTGAGTAGTTACCAACCTGAAACTGAAAATAACAGACTATTTGAAGCATCAGCCTGTTTCCACAACTGCACAAGATAAACTACTCCACATTTTAAGTTGTAGCCCAAATAAAATGCCTAATAAATTGAGTAGTTAAATGGCAACCTGAAACTGAAAAAATAACAGACTATTTGCAGCATCAGCCTGTTGAACAACTGCACAAGATAAACTACTGCATTTGGTTGTAGCCAAAATAAAATGCCTAATAAATTGAGTAGTTACCAACCTGAAACTGAAAAAATAACAGACTATTTGCAGCATCAGCCTGCTTCCACAACTGCACAATATAAACTACTCCACATTTAAGTTGTAGCCCAAATAAAATGCCTAATAAATTGAGTAGTTACCAACCTGAAACTGAAAAAATAACAGACTATTTGCAGCATCAGCCTGCTTCCACAACTGCACAAGATAAACTACTCCACATTTGTCGGTTGTAGCCAAAATAAATGCCTAATAAATTGAGTAGTTACCAACCTGAAACTGAAAAATAACAGACTATTTGCAGCATCAGCCTGCTTCCACAACTGCACAAGATAAACTACTCCACATTTAAGTTGCTCCCAAATAAATGCCTAATAAATTGAGTAGTTACCAACCTGAAACTGAAAATAACAGACTATTTGCATCATCAAATTAAGCCTTACAACTGCACAAGATAAACTTTTCCACATTTAATTTTTCAAAATAAAATGCCTAATAAATTGAGTAGTTACCAACCTGAAACTGAAAAATAACAGACTATTTGCGATTTATCAGCTGCTTCCAACAACTGCACAATATAAACTACTCCACATTTAAGTTGTAGCCCAAATAAAATGCCTAATAAATTGAGTAGTTACCAACCTGAAACTGAAAAAATAACAGACTGTTTGCAGCATCAGCCTGCTTCCACAACTGCACAAGATAAACTACTCCACATTTAAGTTGTAGCCCAAATAAAATGCCTAATAAATTGAGTAGTTACCAACCTGAAACTGAAAAAATAACAGACTATTTGCAGCATCAGCCTGCTTCCACAACTGCACAAGATAAACTACTCCACATTTAAGTTGTAGCCCAAATAAAATGCCTAATAAATTGAGTAATTTCAACCTGAAACTGAAAAATAATCTATTTGCAGGGATCAGGACCTGCTTCCACAACTGCACAAGATAAATGAACTCCACATTTAAGTTGTAGCCCAAATAAAATGCAATAAATTGAGTAGTCTGAGTACCAACCATAAACTGAAAAAAATAACAGACTATTTGCAGCATCAGCCTGCTTCCACAACTGCACAAGATAAACTGATTCCACATTTAAGTTGTAGCCCAAATAAAATGCTAATCAAATTGAGTAGTGACCAACCTGAAACTGAAAAAATAACAGACTATTTGCAGCATCAGCCTTATTTTAACTGCACAAGATAAACTATTCCACATTTAATTTGTAGCCCAAATAAAATGCCTAATAAATTGAGTAGTTACCAACCTGAAACTGAAAATAACAGACTATTTGCAGCATCAGCCTGCTTCCACAACTGCACAAGATAAACTTCCTTCCACATTTAAGATTGTAGCCCAAAATAAATGCCTAATAAATTGAGTAGTTACCAACCTCAGAAACTGAAAAAATAACAGACTATTTGCATCAGCCTGCTTCCACAACTGCACAAGATAAACTTTATCACATTTACTTGTAGCCAAAATAAAATGCCTAATAAATTGAGACTGAATAAACCTGAAACTGAAAAATAACAGACTGTTTGCAGCATCAGCCTGCAAGACAACTGCACAATAATAAACTACTCCACATTTAATTGTAGCCCAAATAAAATGCCTAATAAATTGAGTAGTGACCAACCTGAAACTGAAAAATAACAGACTGTTTGCAGCATCAGCCTCTTCCACAACTGCACAATATAAACTACT
>NC_089745.1:7928417-7990917 GCF_040412425.1 Macrobrachium rosenbergii | reverse complement strand
TCTCTTCCTCCTAATTAGGTGTCTGGCAACGTTGTCACTAACGTGCACACACACACACACACGCACACACACACACGGGAAACAAGACTTAATCAGCCAACAGTTACAGTTATGAAATCTACAGTTAAGTTACGAAATCTATACAGTTATGCCCAGCACGATGACACAGCCGACAATTTCGCTTTATACCAAATGCCATTTCATTTGTACGTTTATGATTCCACTTCAAAGGAAACCCACTCTGTGTGAAATGGGCCCTCTCTCTCTCTCTCTCTCTCTCTCTCTCTCTCTCTCTCTCTCTCTCTCTTCCATATACATTGCACTTTTGATACAGAGGCGACGATGCTCTTCCGATGCACCGATCGGCTGTTAATCTCTCGTCTGGAAAAGCTTTTAGAGCCAATCATCCGTGACCGGTCTTTGCCAGTTTTGCCGTTCCGGTAACAGAATTCCAACGTCCAGGAAATGGGAAAAAAAAAAAATAAAAACATAAATAGTGGAAGCTTAATTGATATAAACGAAAACAAACGCAAACGGAAAAATAAACGTGCCGTTCATTTTCTCCTGCGATCTCTTAATTGAAAAATCGTTCCGGATAAACTTAGGCGCGATGAATTTCCGAATTCCGATGGGGCCGTGTGTTTACGCTGTTCCTGGGTTTTAAGAGGTGATTCTAGTTTCAAATTTGAAAGAGGTGCATTAACCGGTTCGGGTATCAAAGGAAGAGTGCTTTAGTGCTTTTAGAAATTACTCAGCGGAGGAAGGAAGGAATTGCATGGCTGTCATGTAAGGCAAAACAGAGACTAGACTCTATCTATCTATCTATCTATCTAGATCTACCAGCCTAGTATAGAGGCCTAGAATCAGGTCTTTATTATGAGTATTCATTAAGATAATACGGGTATTATCTTCATATCAAAATATTCAACAGTAATATCTTCCAACACTAGGAAAAACATAAGCAGAAATAGTATCATGCATGTACGTATATCTTAATAAAATTAACGATAATTAAGCCGTGTTTGGGTATTCACGAGATTAAATATTCGTCAGATCTCTCTCTCTCTCTCTCTCTCTCTCTCTCTCTCTCTCTCTCTCTCTGTGGATTGACCGATGATTGCCGTGTTATCGTATCCACGAGGTTAACATCCATCAGATAATTCTCTCTCTCTCTCTCTCTCTCTCTCTCTCTCTCTCTCTCTCTCTCTCTCTCTTCCCGGTGGACTGCCTGATGATTAAGCTGTGTTATCGTATTCACGAGATTAATTATTCATCAGCCATTTCTCTCTCTCTCTCTCTCTCTCTCTCTCTCTCTCTCTCTCTCTCTCTCTCTCTCTCTCTCCTCTCTCTCTCTCCCTCTCCCCTGTGAACTGACTCTTGTTCCCAGATGTATAAATCTGGAATATAAATGCTAAATTCCTATTGAAACAATTACGAAATGCGTCAGGGGTTGGAATCCGCGTCCACTTCGGAATATCGAAATAAATATTCAGAGTTATAGGCATCATCCACTTATTCTGCGAGGCACCATTCCAAAGCCATTGATACAATTCCGTTTTATTTATTCTCTCAATTTTGTTTTTTCAGTTAACAATGAATGATGCCCGTTAATGATTTTGTTTTTCAATTAGGCGCGTTTGTGCTGCTGTTCATTCGGTCCTGGTTGTTGAAAAGGGGAGTTTTTTTTTTTTAGGGGAATGGTGAAATTGTTGCATGCAAAAGCAAGACTAAATTATCCTTGGTGAGCACAAGATGGTGTTCATCATCTTGTTCCGTCTAGCTTCTCTTTGTTTTGAATTATGTATTTAACATCGTTTCAAAATTTTTTTGCATTACTATAAATTTTGTGTTGCAGTTTAGTCTTTCATAAATTTTGTGTTGCAGTGTAGCCTCTCTCTCTCTCTCTCTCTCTCTCTCTCTCTCTCTCTCTCTCTCTCTCTCTCTCTCTCAGAAACAGTATCTGCAAATTTGCAATGCCACCTGGCACAGCCAAAGTGGATGATGCCCCCAACTTTGAATATTTAATTGGAATTTTTCAAAGCAATTTGTTTCCCCCTAACACAATTCATAATTCTTTCAATAAGAATTCATGTATATACAAGCTCTATATGTCTGGCAACAAGAGTCAGTCCATAGAGAGAGAGAGAGAGAGAGAGAGAGAGAGAGAGAGAGAGAGAGAGAGAGAGAGAGAGAGGAGAGAGTTCATAATTTCTTCCAATAAGAATTCATGTATATACAAGTTCTATATGTCTGGCAACAAGAGTCAGTCGATATATATATATAGTATATATATATATATATATATATATATATATATATATATATATATATATATATATATATATATATATACATATAGAGAGAGAGAGAGAGAGAGAGAGAGAGAGAGAGAGAGAGAGTGATTGTTGAAGGAAGGTAGGCATAAAAGTCACTATTTACATAACAACGCATCTCGGCTGTTGTTGCATGGGGCATGTATTGTGCATGGGAGAAACTTGCTGGTTTTGTTGCAGTGTCTGCAATTTGGGAATGATGATGATAACATATATTTTTTTATATATAATGATATTAATCCTCTTCCTTCTTACTGCCATGACTCTCCGAGAGCCACAGTGAAAAATTCGAGAATTTATTTCTGGTATAGAAATTCATTTCTCTCGTCATAATGTGTTCTGGATTCCACAATAGTTGTAGGTCCCGTTGCTAGGTAACCAGTTGGTTCTAGCCACGTAGGAATAAATCTAATCCTTCGGGCCAGCCCTAGGAGAGCTGTTAACCAGCTGAGTGGTCTGGTTAAACTAAGATATACTTAACTGCCGTAGTGAGATTAAGCACTTCGAGAAAAAAGTATAAACCTCCGAGGCCGTTTTGGATACTTTTCTAATTTCGCTTTCCACAAAAGGCTTCGTTTTTACCTCCAATGATTTGTACCATTATAAGCTCTTATTTTCATTTGGGTAATATCCAGTTTAAAGCACGTATCAGTTTTCCTGTGATCTATGAGTTTGGTACTCTCCCTTGCTAATTTTTAAAATATGATGAAGAAGCTGGACAGGGTATACTCTACAAAAGTTACAGGTTAAATAAAGAATTACTAATCTGATTTATGCCTAGCCCTTGTTTTTACCTCATGTGGTCTGTAACATTGTAATTCCTCATTTTCATTGGTTAATGTCCTGTTTAATACAAGTATCAGTTTTCCTATGATCCATGACTTTGTTACTGTCCCTTCTTAGCCTTTAAAAGGTGAAGAAGAAGGTGGAAAGGGTATTCTCTACAAAAGTCACAGGAATCTCTGCACACTGAAGTTTATACCATTGAACAATCAAGAGATGACAGGAGGGTTATTAAATTTTATTGAATAATTGTTTATAACCTCTCTTTTATTCCATTCCTGTTTCTCCTTTCTCGGATGAAAAACTTTTTGAAAGCTTTCCCAGTCGAGAGATTGGAAGCAGCGTCTTTGCAAAAATAGTAAATGGAAGGGCGAGAGAGCTACTACAAGGAGAGATGTAGACATCAAAGCTGTTTGGCAACTGACTGTGTAATAGACACCGGTGCCTAGATAAATATTCTTCTCCTTTCATTTCCTGTCCCTCACGACTAACAGTCTAATTTTTGTTATACGGGATGCCATTCATTCCTGGACGTATTCAAAAGGTTCATCAATATTGCGTTGACCACCTGAGAGACAATGCGCCACTCACCACAGTAGCAAGCCTCTTCTTGGATTCAGTGGATAAGAAAACCTCTCGTACGATCACCCACTTAATATATCCAGGTCTTCCTCTGCTTCTTCCAGCCAGTTCTAGAATTACATTCTATTTTTATTTATCTGCGGTTCTCCGTTCTCTCCCCGTGACCAGATCACCTCAGAAGAATATCACTTATCACTAATCTTTCAACCTTTTCTTCACTGTATCTTTACTACGCATACGTATGCTGTCTTTTCAGTAATATAAATAATATTAATAATATTGATAATAGTCTATGATAATAAAATCCGAGTGGATCTTTGTTGTTTGTCCGCCCCACGTGGGGGCAGGACAGGTACGGGGATCGGGAGGGTAGATGAGACATGACACATCCACCCTCCTCCTGCAAACCAGTTTGTCCGCCCAGGGTGGGGGCACAGTAGGTAGGGGAGACATGACATCCACCCTCCTCCTGCAAACCTGTTTGTCCGCCGCAGTGGGACGGGGTAGATCGGGGATCAGGAGGGTAGGGGAGACATGACGGGCAGCGCCGGGTACCAGCGCAGCGTCGCACGCCCCATCAAGCTCGTAATAATAATGATGATTATGATTAATTATTATTATTATTACTATTATATTTGCTTCCAAGATGTCCATTTCTCATACAAATCTTTTGCAAAGCTCCAGCTGCTTTCCTAACTTCAGTTGTTCTGTAATGCAGCCTTCCTATAAGTGTATCATGGTCCGTTACATTAGCTTCCAAATGGCAGCATCGAATTTTCCATTTCATTGTTACCTTTGCGATGCTGTTTTTCTTTATCTAGAGAGAGAGAGAGAGAGAGAGAGATGCAAGGCAAGCAGTCATATTTATGACATGTGACGAACTTTACAACAACAATTTGTTTTATCACTGACTTTTGTAAGAGAATATTTCAACAGGGTGTAGGCATCTTTTATTGAAGATAAAATACCGCTCAGGGTACACAAAATATTTTATTTTCAGAAACTGAAATATTTCCCGTTCAAAACTCCTCCTGGAACTCCAGGTATAAAAGAATTGTTAATCAATAAAAAGGGACCATTCCTTGTTAACAGAACAAAACAAAAAAAAAAAACACAAAAAACCAAAAACAGGAAATAAATTAATGCAAACGTGTCAATGGATTTGCACTACTGCCTGTCAGGGTAAGTGGATGATGCCCATAACTCTGAATATTTATTTCGATGTTTGAAAGCGATGCCAATCGCCCTAACGCAGTTCGTAATTCTTTTAATAGGAATGCGTCATTTATGAAACGGCTTCATACATCTAGGAGAGAGAGAGAGAGAGAGAGAGAGAGAGAGAGAGAGACAGAGAGAGAGAGAGAGAGAAAGGATGGGGCGGGAGGAAGGTTAGACTTATAGGCTACCGAATTACCATAACATGAATCGACCATTATTTCCTGAAATATGATGCAACTTATTGTTATTGTTTTTGTTGTTGCTGCTGTTATTGTCGTTATTGCTGCTGTTTCGGCATCGTTGATGACTCCAGTAATGATGATGATATTGATTATGACGATGACAACAAATATATGCAGATGTTTTTTATAACGATAATACACCATTTACTGCCAACCCTTCCCAAAAATCATTCGCCGAGTTATTTTCCAATACAAGTTAAAAACAAAAAATAATGAAATAAAAAATCGCCGTTTTGAATTGACGTCAGGTATTCGTTTTATTTCGGGCAATAACTAACATGGTAATTCCTGGCCTCCACCTGGTAATGGTTTTTTAATATCAGTTTTACTTTGATCGCCAGTTAAGAGTTGCTTTCCCCTTCCCAAACTTCAAAAAACTGGAAGTTCTCCTCACGGAGGTTTTATCCAGAACGACTTTCAGTTAAGAGATGGCATAGGAGGAGGTAAAACGCTATTTATTGCGCGATTTTATTGAAGCAGTCATTTGCTTTGTCCGCTTGGCATGATAAACTTTTCCAGTCAGGAGGTTAGAAGCAATCGTTGTTTCAGTGGGGCATCGATTATGTGCCGAAAGTGAATTGCGCGCAGAATAATGCCCAGGGCGGCAGCAGTTTACACAGAACAGTCAATTTTGAATTGAAACAATAAAAGAACAAATTGAATTCCTGTAGCGATGTAGTGCATAACTGTATTTTACGTAATTGTTTTATTTCATAGCTACAATATGTATTGCGTAACTGTACGTTCCATATTTGTCTATTGGATTATAGCATAATACATATCATAGTACATAGCTGCGTTTTCCATAGCTATATCCGCATGGTTGTATGAACCTCAGAGTCACTTCTATACCATCGAATGGCGCTTTTCGTCGTGGGTTAAGCTAGCCTTATGCCAGCACGGGATCTTGATTCTGGGTAGCCTGTGACCTCCCAGGGAGGCCAGCTCCTTTCTACCACGCCTGTGACTCCAAGTCAAGTGCCACTACCCCTTTGCAGCTGAGTCAACCGAGTCAGGCAAACGAGACTTGAATCCCAGATTTCACAAATGCCAGGTTTGTGTCATTATTCCTCATGACTATTCTCCGGTGATTGACGTTCCAAAAGCTTCAGCTCTAATTTTTCCCCCCTTAGGGTTGGCAGTGCCATCAGCTGCAACCCCTTTCATTCCTTTTACTGTACCTCCATTCATATTCTATTTCTTCCATCTTACTTTTCGCCCTCTCCTAACAATTGTTTCATAGTGCAACTGCGAGATCTTCCTCCTGCTACACCTTTAAAAACTTCTTTGCTCTCAATTTCCCTTTCAGTGCTGAACGACCCCTAGGGTCCCAGCGCTTGACCTTCGCCCTAAATTTTATGTTCCAATTCCAGTTCCAAATCTAATCTTTATTCGGATCACAAACTGAATCAAGATAGGAATTTTCATTAGTGATGGCTCTTAAAAACATGACTTGCATTCCAGGCAGAATTTCACTTTCAAATCAGTCTCTCAGTACAAGGTTTCTGATTATCAGAAAATTCTTCATACATGTAAAGTTCCTGGTTTTTCGCCGATTTCATATTCATGAAAGGTCCCTGATTTTTTGCTCCATTCATGAAAGGTTACTGGTTTTTAGCACAATCATACGTCAGGTTTTCTGTGAATAAAAGGTTCCAGGTTTACAGTATACTTTCCAAAAATAGGAAGCTGAATTCAGCGTGGTCTTCTTCCATGGAAGGTTCCTGATTTTCAAATGTTCTCCATACGAGCAAGGATATATTTCCCCCACTTCTCGATAGAATTATATAAGGCCATTCGTTCGGTCAGTAACCTCTCTCTTATATCCAGTTTATCTATACTTAGTTTTACTGTAGATTTTTGGCCAGTGTTCCTTCGACTTGATAGTTTTCTGTAAAAGAAAACTATTGAGATGGCCGTTTGGCTGTGCGTCCGCTCTTTTTCTGTCCGCCCTCAGATCTTAAAAACTACCGAGGCTAGAGGGCTGCAAATTGGTATCTTGATCATCCACCTTCCAATCATCAAACATACCCAAATTGCAGCTCTCTAGCCTATGTAGTTTGTATTTTATCTAAGGTTAAAGTTAGCCATAATCGTATTCTGGCACCACTATAGGTACCAACAACACAGGCCACCACTGGACCTTAGTTGAAAGTTTCATGGGCCTTGGCTGAAAGTTTCATACAGCATTATACAGTGTACTGAAAACTCGATTGCGCCGAAGAAACTTCGGTGCATTTTTTACTTGTTTTTGTTTTGTTTACGATTTAGCTGGCTTTATGCCAGCACGGGCTCTTGCTTGCAGAGCAGACCGTAAGAAAATTGTTGTTGTTTTATATTATGTTGGTCTTATGCCAGCACAGTTCAGGGTCTAAAACGGCTTTTTTTCCTCCGGCTTTCCTCCTCATTTCTTGTCTTTCCTCCTCCCCCTCTCTTTCCTCCTACTCCTCCTCCTCTTCTTATACTTCGTTTCCTAGCAGCCTGGGCTAGTTAAGGTTATCAGGTTGCAAGTAGAAAAGGTAAACTAATGTAATGATGATAAAGTAAATGATCATGTCAACAATCTTGATGTTAAAACCTTTGCATGATAAATTATTATGGTGATGTTAAAACCTTTGCATGATAAATTATTTGGTGTTCTAGGAATAACTCATATATTTTCATTAATTGATGTCATGAACAAGAAACGTAAAATTATTTACAAGATTTCTTCAGTGGTGAAAATCCAATCAGGAGTATTTTCAGTAGGCCCCAGATAATTGAATATTCTGCTTGACTTTAATTATAATGTATTCGGATAGATTTTTTTTTAGTTCCTAAACTAATGTATAAGAGAATCGTGCGAGTTTATTACCGAGTCGATAAAAAAATCGAAAAAATCTGAAATATTTGTATGATCATTACTTGGGTCGTTACAAGTAATTACGGTTGTAAAAATGCGGCAAAAACACAATGGAGATCAGGTTCTTCCCCCTCCCCCTCCCCTCCTCCCCTCCCTGCACCTCCCCACGGACGGGCATCTTCCTCCCCACTTCCTCATACCCTCCCTGTTGAGGTCACCTCCTCTCCATGATCCTCCTCCCCCACCGCGCTAGTTTGAATTCACAACCCTCCCCCCCTTCCCATCCCCTGTCCTCTCTCCCATATCTCTCCCAGTATGATTCATTCCCCAGCCATCCACACCCCCTCCCCTCATCTTCCCACCGTTTCCCACCCCTGTTCCCTGGGTTCATATAAAGCAAACAGACCGGCATCACGCTAACTAGTCATTTTGGCGATTATTATGCTACAAAGTAATTTTGGCTCAGTGATTGTCATGAGCATTACCGAATCGATGAAGTCGAAAATGGGCTTTGATTTTATGGATTGGTCTGAGAGAGAGAGAGAGAGAGAGAGAGAGATAATATGATATTCTTTTTCTGAAAACCAAAATGAATTTTCTTTATTATTTTTCGTCTAGACACAGATTCCTTGCTCTTTTCTTCTCCCAAAGGAGATATAAAGAGAAAGAATTGAGAGAGAAAGAGAGAGAGAGAGAGAGAGAGAGAGAGAGAGAGAGAGAGAGAGAGAGAGATAATATGATATTCTTTTCTGAAAACCAAAATGAATTTTCTTTATTATTTTTCGTCTAGACACAGATTCCTTGTCTTTTCTTTCTCCGAAGGAGATATAAAGAGAAAGAATTGAGAGAGAAAGAGAGAGAGAGAGAGAGAGAGAGAGAGAGAGAGAGAGATAATATGATATTCTTTTTCTGAAAACCAAAATGAATTTTCTTTATTATTTTTCGTCTAGACACAGATTCCTTGCTCTTTTCTTCTCCCAAAGGAGACATAAAGAGAAAGAATTGAGAGAGAGAGAGAGAGAGAGAGAGAGAGAGAGAGATAAAATATGATATTCTTTTCCTGAAAATCAAAATTAATTTTCTTTATTATTTTTCGTCTAGACACAGATTCCTTGCTCTTTTCTTCACCCGAAGGAGACATAAAGAGAAAGAATTGAGAGAGAGAGAGAGAGAGAGAGAGAGAGAGATCAAACATGATATTCTTTCTTTGAGAATCAAAATGTTTTTTCTTTATTGTTTTTCGTCTAGACACAGATACCTTGCTCTTTTCTTCTCCCGAGAGAAAGAGATATAGAGAGAAAGAATTGAGAGAGAGAGAGAGAAAATATAATATTCTTTGTGTGAGAATCAAAATGTTCTCCCCTTTTTATTATTTTTCGTCTAGACAGAGATTCAGTGTCTTTTTCTTCTTTGAGAAATGTATTCTTTCTCAGAAAATTGAAATGTTTTCTCTTTATTATTTTTCGTCTAGACAGAGATTCGGTGGTCTTTTCTTCTTCCGAGAGAGAGAGAGAGAGAGAGAGAGAGAGAGAGGGAAATAAAATATGATATTCTTTCTCTGAAAATTAACATGTTTTCTCTTTATTATTTTTCGTTTAGACAGATTCCTTCCTCTTTTCTTCTTCCGAGAGGAAGAGACGTACAGAGAGAGAGAGAGAGAGAGAGAGAGAGAGAGAGAGAGAGAGAGAGAGAGAGAGAGAGAGAGAGAGAGAGAGAGAAATAAATTCCTCTTCTGAGAATCAAAATGTTCTCTCCTTTTTGTTATTTTTCTTCTAGACATAGATACTTTGCTCTTTTTTTTCTTTTTCCGAGAGGAAGAGACATACAGAGAAAGAATTGATAGAGAGAGAGAGAATAAATTCTTTTTCAGAGAAACAAAATGTTTTCTCCTTTTTGTCATTCTTCGTCTAGACAGAGATTCTTTGCTAATTTTTTTCTTCTTCCGAGAGGAAGAGACATGAAGAGAAAGAATTGAGAGAGAGAGAGAGAAAGAGAGAATAAATTCTTTTTCAGGGAAACAAATGTTTTTCTCCTTTTTGTCATTCTTCGTCTAGACAGAGAATCGGAGAGGAAGGGACATAAAGAGAAAGAATTGAGAGATAGAGAGAGAGAGAGAATTCAAGAAGACCCCTCGTCCTTGTATTTACCCCTTTCCTCCTTTTTTCATTTTCCTTTTATTTTGAAAGGAATCCGTATCTGCGCTAAGCATGCGAGACCCCCACAACGCCGAAGCATCGGTTTCGCTCACAAATGACCGCCGTGATAGTCATTTATTCCGCCCTTAACTGTTTATTGGTATAATCAAGTCATTCAAGGAAGACGTTCCCTGTCGGATTTTTAGCATTGTCGCTCATCTCTCGCCCGAGAAACAACGGAGGATCTGGGAAGAAAAATCAGGGGAGGAGGAGGAGGAAGAGGGAGGTGAGATCACCCCGGCACTGCCGGAAAATTACACCGAACTGAACAATAAAAGTTTAAAACAGGAGATTGTGACCCGCTTGCTCGCTCGCTCGCCCGGCCGGGCCGGGCTGGCGGAGGGTGATCGAGTGCGCGCGCGCGCGCGCGAGAGAGAGAGAGAAAGAGAGAAAAGAGCGTCTTCGTGCCGCGCTCCGCGCGGGACTTTCGACCTTGCGGCTTGACTTCGCTTTGTTAGGTTTAGCTCAACAAGCATCGAATTACGGGGCCGTGCCCCCGCAGGCCCTGGCCCGAACCTGAGAATCGTGACAGGCATTTAAATTCGAATGGTCTCGAAAACAGGCGAATGCCTCAAACGAACTGGCGGATAATAGCCGCTGGGAAGCCAGTTTCGTGTTGAATTAGTTACCAAAACACACAACAACACCCCGAGATGGGGCTCCCTTCCCAGCACACCTCCCCCTTCCCACCTTCCCTTCTTTCCGGAAAATTGGAAAATTTTCGGGAAGGGAGGCCCATTCCGACTGCGAATTGTGTACCTTCGTGTAGGCACTAATATGATAATGAGGCCAAACTGGAAGCGATCGGTAATAAACGAAAAATCACTCGTAGATAAAGACCCCAGACCGGGTATCTAATACGATAATGGACCTGCGACGTAAACAGCCGTCGATAAATTCGTATCATGTCGATATTCCGCATGGAATGTCGAAATTAACTTTTTTTTTTAAGATGCCTCCACTTTCAGGTTAATTTTCGTAACGGATGGGAAGCCTTTTAGGATGTCTGGGATGCCAATTGACATATATCTATCAAGCTAAGATGATTCCTGAACGTATCCTGTTTGTTTGGAGCGGAGTTCTTCTAGGGGAATTCGACAGGGCGGGTAGTGTCGACTCCTGAAGCCTCAGTGAAGCAAACGATGTCGACTTCTGAAACTAAATAATATAACGATGTTGACTCCTGAAACTGGAGAGAACACCCGATGTCGACTCCTGAAGCTTGACTGAACAGCTTGTGTCGACTCCTGAAGCTCGACTGAACAGCTTGTGTCAGCTACTGAAACTCGACTGAACAGTGAGTGTCGACTCCTGAAACTCGACTGAACAGCTTGTGTCAGCTACTGAAACTCGACTGAACAGTTAGTGTCGACTCCTAAACTTGGCTGAACAGCTTGTGTTGACTCTTGAAACTCGACTGAACAGCTCCTATAGACTCCTGAGACTCGAATGAACAGCCTGTGTCACCTTCTGAAACTCGACAAAACATGATATGTCGACTCCTTCTGAAGGAACTCTTCAGAACAGTTCATGTCGACTCCTGAAACTCTTCTGAACAGCTTGTGTCGATTCCTAAAATTGATTGAACAACTCGTGTCAACTCCTGAAACTCAACTGAACAGCTCCTGTCGACTCCTGAGACTAGACTGAAAAGCTTGTGTTGAAGTCTGAAACAGTTTTTGTCGACTCAAGAAACTCGACTGAAGAACTTGTGTCGATTCCAGAAACTCGACTGAATAGCTTGTGTCGACTCCTGAGATTTATCTAAACAATTTGTGTCGACTTCTGAAACGCGACAGAGCAGGTGTCAACTGCTGAAACTCGACTGAACAGACCGTGTCGACTCCAGAAACTCGACTGAATAGCTTGTGTCGACTCCTGAGATTTATCTTAACAATTTGTGTCCACTTCTGAAACGCGACAAAACAGGTGTCAACTGTTGAAACTCGACTGAACAGATCGTGTCGACTCCGAAACTCGACTCGACCGAGTAACTTGTGTCGACTCCTGAGATTTATCTGAACAATTTGTGTCGACTTCCGAAACGCGACAAAACAGGTGTCGGCTGTTGAAACTCGACTGAACAGATCGTGTCGACTCCCGCAACTCGACTGAACAGCTCGTGTCGATCCCTGAGACTCGACAGAACAGACGGTGTCGACTCCTGCACACTTGTCACACGGTCGGAAAATTACAAACACGGCCGTAACAAAACTCGTAAAGGGAAGGTTATGTTTGGAGGGCGTCTCATTGCACTACAGCAACCGCCAGACTTGCATTTAGATGAATATGAGAGAGAGAGAGAGAGAGAGAGAGAGAGAGAGAGAGAGAGAGAGAGAGAGAGAGAGAGAGAGAAACTGGCATTGCAAGAGGGAGAGAAAGGGCGAACTTAATCTGATTCTATAAACAGACATTACAGTAGAGAAAGAGGAAGAATTTAATCAGAGAGAGGGAGAGAGAATTTGAGCTTTTGTATGAAATGGAATAACGAGAGAGGAGAGAGAGAGAGAGAGAGAGAGAGAGAGAGAGAGAGAGAGAGAGAGGGAGAGAGATAGAAATAATTAAATTGGCATTACAACAGGGAGAGGAAGAGCGAACTTAATCTGATTCTATAAACAGGCATTACAGTGGAGCAAATGAGAATTCAGTCTGAGGGAGAGAGAGAGAGAGAGAGAATGATCTGGTTCTATAAACTGACATTACAATGTAGAGAGAGAGAGAGAGAGTTCTGTTTCATACATGAATAGTTTTTGCAATAGAGAGAAAGAGAGAGAGATGAATAATTTGATCTTATTCTACAAACTACAAACAGGCATTAATTTTTATTTAATTATTAGAGAGAGAGATCCAAAAGAAACTGATACTCATACATAACAGAGAATAAACCGGTATCTTCCTATGTATTTAATTGTTAATACTTAACTTTATTCTGAGATGCAATAGGACTTGTTCTCTAATTGTAGACAATAAAATATTGAGACGGTAAACCAGAAATGTTATTTTCCTTTGTATTCGAACTGCAGCGGACAGAGTTTTGTTGAGATTGTCACAAAAACATTCTTAGTTCGTAGTTGAAACATTAAATTCCGTGAAGGAGAAACACAAATTCACATACCAAAAAAAAAAAAAAAAAAAGCCGAAGTTTCTTAGGCGCAATCGAGTTTTCTGTACAGCTTATAATCAAAGTCACCGAGTAGATCTATCTTTCAGTGGTCTCGGTATAATTTCTGTATGAGCCGCGGTCCGTGAAACTTAACTACGGCCAGGTGGGCCTACCCTACAGTTGCCAGACGCGTTTATGGCTAACTTAACCTTAAATTAAATAAAAACTGTTGAGTCTAGAGGGCTGCAATTTGGTATGTTTGGATGATTAGAGGGTGGATGATCCAGCATACCAATTTGCTCTCTAACCTGAGAGTAGTTTTTAAGATTTGAGGGCGGACGGACAGACAAAGCCGGCACAATAATTTTCTTTTACAGAAAACTAAAAATAAGCACACACACAGACACTTAAAGATAGATAGCCTTTATGTTCACTCTACTGGGAACAGCCGCATTGTTTAAATTCTGTCAAAACAGAGACAGAATGAGACAAACATTCGAAAATAATATGAGATATAAATTATCAGTAAATCCTTATCAATTTGGATTTAGAGAAAAAGAAAGATATTCTGTAAATTCTCGGAAACCACACTGTCTAGACTTGGCCAAAAAAGAGAGAGAGAGAGAGAGAGAGAGAGAGAGAGAGCCCTCCTCTTTCGTGTCGTTGCAAGGTCAGGATTATATTGCGACTCCCTCATGTCGAAGACAGCACAGAACGACTTTCCTCCTACGAATTCGAAGTCGGAATTGAGAGCATCAGCTGACGTAGGATGGATGGAGATTGTTGAAGGGTGGATGGAGATTGTTGGGGAAGGATGGATGGAGATTGCTGAAGTGGGATGGGCGGAAATTTCTAGACAAGGGTGGATGGAAAATTGGTACAGAAGAATGGTAGATGAAAGTTGCTAAAAAATTACAGATGGAAATTCCTGGAGAATGTTGAATAGAAATTACTAAGGATGGAGGAATAAATCATGATTCTTTAAACTGACATTTAGAGAGAGGAGAGAATATGAAGAAGGGAGAAGTAATTTGAAATGATTCCTTTAAACTGTCATTTTGAGAGAGAGAAGAGTTGCGGAGTACAGAATTTAAAGGAATAAGTTTCAAAATTCTTGGAAGTGTCGTATGAGCTTAGTGCGTCAGTTTTTCAGTGTTTTAATATTTTCCGTACAAGAAAATATAACGATTCTTTTCTGGAAACACTAGAGGGTAGTATGTTTACAATGAACAACTGTATATTTAGCTGCCAATAGTCAATCTCATAATATACAAATCATGAAATTTTAATTCTCTTATCAATCGTTCTTATATATTTTTCCCCGTATTTGTACTTAAGCTTATTCTCCGGGCAGTATATGTTAGTAGTTTTGAACTGTTTACTTTGTGGGTAGATGCTGATTTTTTCCATATAATTGTTTTGTGATTTGAATATAGAGGCATCACTTCAATCTTTACTTTCATCTTTAACAATAAAATGGTGGGATATGGCAGGATCTTTGCGTGCAATTCACTTTGGCTGTGCTTATAAATTTATGAGGTTCATATAGCTGATATTAGTTTCAATATTGTGATGGTTACTGCAGTATAATTTTTTTACCCAAAAAAATATGAACTGTAAAAGTTAGGATTTTTTTATCATTAAAATTTTCCATGACTATTGTGAAATTGATTTTTCCGTCCACATTATTATTATTATTATTATTATTATTATTATTATTATTATTATTATTATTATTATTATTATTATCTCACACTGAACCAATCTTCATGGAATATTACAGGACTGTAACCCATATCGTTCTGATTTTTTTAAACACATCGGCCACCTTGTATTAGCTGCAATCAACCAGAGGGCGCTGTCAATGAGCAGTGTAGCACGCGGGTCATTAACGCTAGAGCCGCAATGGGTGCCAACGTCTGCTAAGGAAAAAAAAAAGTGCATGTAGTAGCAACTTCTACCCCCTCATCATTTTTTGGTACTACTGCTACAGAGGGGATATATATATATATATATATATATATATATATATATATATATATATATATATATATATATAAATATATATATATATATATATACATGTATATATATGTGTGTGTGTGTGTGTATGTATGTATGTATGTATGACGTATGTATAAAATACGTATATACATGATACATATATACAATATATATATATATATATATATATATATATATATATATATATATATATATATATATATATATACATATATATATATATATATATATATATATATATATATATATATATATCTGCTATAGTGTAATTATAATATAATTATACTAAAAGTCTGGAGAAGAACTTGGATTATGTCCTGAACGGTTTTAAAATTAAGAGTCTGACTTTTTTTTTATTGTCAAGTATTTTCAGTATTTGTTCTCACGCTTGACTCATCATTAACCTAATTAGCTGCAGTGCAGCTGCTGAAATTTAGGAAACCTCTGCAAAACCTCCTCTCTCTCTCTCTCTCTCTCTCTCTCTCTCTCTCTCTCTCTCTCTCTCTCTCTCTCTCTCTCTTTAAAACTTAGAAATTGAGTCATAATATTATGACGGTGTGAAACAAAGTGACACGTGAAGAGAGGTTGAGTTTCGTTGGGATTATGCACAACGTATGTTTGGAGCGTGTGTATAGGTGTATGTATGTATGTAGGTGCATGTATCTATATATATATATATATATAGAAGAGTATATATATATATATATATAGTATATATATATATATATATATATATATATATATGTCTGTGTGCGCACTCGCACGCCTGTATAAAATCCAGATTATTCTTTACTGAAGGGACAAATACCGACTCGGAATATTACTTGCACCCGTCTACGAGGTGTGCGTGTGTTTGTGTGTGCATGTCGTCTCTTGTGAACTCGGCATTGATATTTGTTTTCTCGTTATATGCCCCTGTTCGGCCGCCCCCCCCCCCACAAGGCCGTAAGTTGCCGAGAACGCCGGTAATAAGATGGTAATGCAGACTGATGGTATTTTTTTGTGGGGGAGAATACCGCGCTTCTGTTGAGTAAATGATTTTCTCTCTCTCTCTCTCCTCTCTCTCTCTCTCTCTCTCTCTCTCTCTCTCTCTCTTTCTTGTTCAGTCCCTCATTGCATCGTTATCTTCGCATTTCTGACAGTTGTTGCAGCTTTCTCTCTCTCTCTCTCTCTCTCTCTCTCTGAATTTCGTTTTCTTTAAACTATTACTATTATTATTTTGTATATTTTCCATGTTATTCGTTTTCTGTCTTATACTTATATCATAATGTTCCCTGTTCCCGTAATACTTTTAGTCTGAATACTTATTCGTTTGGTATTGAGACCTCATTGTATTCTGTTACCCAATACACTGATTTGATTAAGTAGGCTGCAGAGTTGCGTTTTCAGTCGTTCTCTTTACTCTCGTTGATGACCATAGATTTTGTGACGCCCTCTCCCCGAAATCAGTGTCTTGGAAATGAATCGGCGACTCATTACTTCAGGCTACAGAACTCTGTCCAAACTTCTGTTTTCCCTTATTTCTCATAGCCCTCCCTCTTTCGTCCTCCTTTGATGAAGAACCCTCTTTTGCTCGTTTTCTATTATTTTAACCTCTTATTATTCCTTTATCGCCTCCCTTATCGCTTGATGCATTATTCCTTATCATTTTCACCTACTTAGACCCTGGCTTTTTTCTTCATTTAGTCAATCACACCTTCCTTCCTTTCTTTCTCGCTTATTATTCCCTTCCCTCTTTCTCCATTACTCATTATCCCTTTTGTTATCATCATTCATCATCCTCTTCTTTCTCTGTTCCTCATTTATCATCCCCTTCCTTCACTGTATACATCACACGTCATTTCCTCCCTTCTCTTTTCTTCGCTTGTCCCTCTCTCTCTCCCTTTTCCTCGCTTAGCATCTCCTTCCTTCCTTCTTCATCAATTATCTTTCCTTTCTTCATTTTTTTTCATCATCTGTCATTCCCCCATTTCATTTCTTCATCACCTATCTTTCCGTCTTCTCCTCTCTTTTTCGGTTGTTTATATGATTCCCTCTCTTCTCACTTCACTTTTTCTTCTCCTTCATTCCTTCATTCCTTTCTTCTCTTCCCCATTCTCCCTCTCCTCACTTTACCACTCCTCTTCTTCTTCCTTCCTTCCTCCTCCCCACTCTTCTTTCAGTCATTTATATGATTCCCTCTCTTCTCAATTTACCACTCCTCTTCTCCCTTCATTCCTTCCTTCCTTCCTTCCTTCCTTCTCTTCCCCATTCGTACGAAAACCACCGAGAGAGAGAGAGAGAAACGGCGGCGCAATCCTCCGTAGAAGAAACGCGTCATTTTTAATTCATCTCCTTTTGAGTGATGAGAACGAAAATACACAATAATTATGCCAGATGCGCCCGTTGATATCCGCATTTCCAGGTAATGATCATTGCTTTAAATGTTGTCTGGATTTTTCTTCTGTCTCCCTAAGTTTTTTTTTATATGATTTTTTTTCTTGCGTTTGGCTTAACATAGACGTGTGAGCGGCAGCTGGGGTGTTTGAATTAGGTAGAAGAATTCATTATGGATTTTTTTTATTATTATTATTTTCGAGATTGTAAAAGTCAGTACAGATTTGGATTGTCTGAGAGCTCAAGGTGTGGTTTACAGAGGATTGGAAGCTTGAATATGTATATATGTATGTATGTATGTATGTATATATATATATATATATATATATATATATATATATATATATATATATATATATATATATATGTGTGTATGAATAACTGAATCAAGGAAATATGGGAACATGATGAATATATAAATAAGATAAAATCCTGAAGAAGGATCGGAAACAGTGAGTGCTGCAAGGTCTTTCGACGCTAAGTAAAGGACCTAGCGTCGAAAAGACCCTCCAGTGTTTCACTCCAGTGTTTTATCATTATATATATATATTTTATCTTATATATATATGTGAACTTGAAAATGTAGAATAAACTATGAAAGTACTTGTTCAAAGTCCCTGTTTTCACTCACCTTCTGACGTGGATTGTTGTATAATATTCTCAAGCACATGTCCCTTCGTAGCATTGGATATAGACAATAGATATATATGTATATATATGTTTTTTTTCCTCGATGCTAAATGCTTCTTGAGTATTTTCCTCGACGCATAATGCTCCCAGAGTGTTTCCCTCATGCTAGAAGGCTAGCATGGTATTTTCCATCCTGAGAGAGCATTTTCCTCAACTCAGTAGGCTCAGAGAATATTTGCCTCTGCTTCTGAATGCTCAGAGAGTCTGCAGAAGTCTCATGAGGTATTTGCCTAGACTTGGAATGCTTACAGAGTATTTATAACAACACAGAATGGTTACAGAGTATTTATAACAACACAGAATGGTTACAGAGTATTTATAACAACACAGAATACCCCTAGGGGATTTGTCTCGAAAGGAGTGCTTGTAGATATTTGCCTCGATGCCGAATGCTTGTAAAGTATTTTCTTCAGCGGATAATGTCTACACTAAAATGATTGTATAGTATTTTCGTCGACGCATGATGCTTGCAGTATTTGCTTTGACAAATCACTCTTTTTGAGTATTTTCCTCTATGCGTAATACTTGGAGAGTGCCTGTCTCGATTCAAAATGCTTTTGAAGTATTTTCCTCAATACATAATGCTTATAGAATACTTTCCTCAGTGCATAATGCTTGTAGAGTATTTTCCTGTGCATAATGATTGTAAGAGTGTTTTCCACAGTGCATAATGATTATAGAGTATTTTCCTCAGTTCATAATGATTGTAAGAGTATTTTAATGATTGTAAGAGTATTTTCCACAATGCATAATGATTGTAGAAATATTTACCTCAGCCTAGAATTCTTAGAGAGTATTTCCTTAGACGCAGAATGCTGATAGAGTATTTTATCTGAATGCAAAATGCACATAAGAAAGTTTGTCTTGATTCGGAGCGTTCGCACAACATTAGTCAAACAAACAAAAACAAAAACAAACAAAAAAAAACCTAAAAGCACGAAAGCTTTGCAGTAAGAATAAATGTAGCTTTTCTGACTTAGTTTCCCAGCGTAGAATTCCGAGTTTTTTTTTTTTTTTTTTTACTGAATGGGGGCGAAAAAAAGTGATGGCCACGCGCTTAAAAAATATAATATTTGCAGTTCGCAGAGGTTGCAGACGAAATGAAAAATGAAAATAAAACTCGGGACGATATCCCATGCATGTTTTAGGTTTTTTTTTTTTTTTTTTTTGTTTTGTTAGGATGGTAGCCTTACAAATTACATAAGGGGAAACACTTGGGAAAAATACAATATCTGCAGTTTGCGAAGTTTGTAGTCTAAATAAAAAACCTGGAGTTGTATCAGTGTAAACTTTCTTGTTTTATTTTAGAAATTTGTCGGCCTTGTAGCTGTATGAATTACCTAAGGGGAATCTACAAAATATTGTAATGTTTGTGGTTTTGTTGTGGATGTTGAGGTCATGAGATTAAAGGTTTGATTGAGATTGTAGCAAGATAGCAAAATTTCCTAAAGCTAAAGATACTAAATAATAATAACAACACACACACAATACAATAATAATAATAATAATACTTAGGATAAGGATGTATACAAGTATATTCTACCCTTGTCTGTTTCTTCAATTACGTACATAATTATGCACATTCAGTATTTACGTGTATGTACGCATGCGCATACATGCTCACAGAAAGACAAATAATTGTCCTCATCTTGCATAAGACACCAGAGGTCATAAGAATACTAACGTCTAATTGACCCAATTACCTTAATTCTGCTTCCTAGCAGTTATCGTCGGTTTGGGGTAGTGGGGGGCGGGTGTAGGGTATTGGGGGTGGAGGGAGGGTGAGGGGGAGAGGGGGCTCACTTCCCGTGGGTGTTGAAATTTGCACCATACAGCGGGAGGTCTTGCATGCTGCAAGAGCATAACATTATTGCAAGGCCGTTCCTAAGACGCTTTAGGTATTGTAATTGGGGCTTTCGTGGACAGGGGAGTGAGTTTTATAATGTTCAAGTCAGTGTATCCTTTTTTTTTTAATGACTTTGGTTTTAAGTTTTGTTTCGTTTGCGTGTTTGTGATGGGAGTGTGACCACTGTTATTGTTATTATTATTATTATTATTATTATTATTATTATTATTATTATTATTATTTTGTTCGAGAGAAGGTCTTCTTCCGAGACATTATTATTATTATTATTGAACAGATTATTATTATTATTATTATTATTATTAAATTTTATATAGTGTCTGAGATCTTTTTTATTGAAGGTTTTAAGTTTTCTTTGTTTGAGAGGTCCTCTTTTGAGACATTATTATTATTATTATTATTATTATTATTATTATTATTATTATTATTATTATTATTATTATTATTATTATTCATTGAACAGAATTATTATTATTATTATTATTATTATTATTATTATTATTATTATTATTATTATTATTATATAGTGTTCAAGTCAGTGTATCTTTTTTTTATTGAATTTGGTTTTAAGTTTTCTTTTGTTTGAGAGGTCCTCTTTTGAGATTATTATTATTATTATTATTATTATTATTATTATTATTATTATTATTATTATTATTATTATTATTATTCAGAATATCCCCACACTCATAAAGTAAGCCAAAAAGGCCATTAACCAAAGATTAAAATGCCAGAATATAAAAGAAGAAAACCTAACCGGGAGAAGTAGTATAAAATATAATTAAAATAGATGAATAAATATATATGGAAAAACCTATTTAAAAAAATAAATGTATCCATAAACTAAAAGTTGTTATGGGCGAATTAAAAGAAATAAAAGCTAGGCACTGGTGTCAGAAATCTTGAAATAGCAAGTATAGCTTAATATCAAGAAGAATGTTTCACAGCTTTGTAGTATAGAGTAAAATACCCCTGATACCAGTCATTGTCATACCTTAGCTAAGCAACAGGACATGGATTGCCAGACGTCTGCGTGAAGGACTGCAAAGACCATCGTTGCAATTTGCAGGCTGCAATCCACAGAACATTGCCTTAAATCGCTGTCTAAAATGCAAAGTTTAACGTTGCGTGTTGCAGAATGAATTACAGAGAATATGGTTGTCAGTCATTGTCTGAAACGTAAACTGTGACGTTGATCTGGTCTGCTGGTATAGTGGGTAGCGTTTTGGGATGCCGCTCAGATGTCGCGGGTTCGCGTGTCCCCAGGGCGACGAAAAATCACTGGCTCTGTATCATGATCAGTTACTGCTGCAGTGTGGGGTCTGAGGTGGGAGGTTTAAACCAACATTCTTTGGAAGCTTGGATTTCAAGTCAGTGGCCCCTTTGGTGTGCTTGTTCCATGTCAATAGGTGTCATCTACTGAAATAATAATAATAATAATAATAATAATAATAATAATAATAATAATAATATAATAATAATAATTGAGCATTGCACGCTGAAACACAAAGGGGTTTTGGTGCAAATCATCCTAAAATGCTAAGATATCCTTGCAAACTGCAGGTTGAAATGCTAAGAGTGTTGTTGTGTGTCATTGTAAGTTGCATGCTGTAATGTAGTGAGTATGGCAATAAATAACTGTCTGAAATGCAGAAGGCATTGCAATTGTAAATTGAAAGGCTGAGCCTTTCTGTACGTCATTACTCGAAATGCAGAGGTTTTTGGTACGAATTGCAGGCTTAAATGCAGAGCATTGTTGTAAAAGGTATAATTGCAAATTGCAGGCTGCGTAGCAGAAAGTATTGCTGTAAATCAATACGTGAAATGTAAAAGGTATCGCTTCAATTCGGAAGCTGAAAATGATGCAGAAATTAATGTTGTGAATCATGATAATAATTGTGAAAGTTACCGTTGTAAATGTTTTGGGTGGAAATTGAAGACTGAAATAGGGAGGCGGTTGTTGAAGGCTGCAGGTTGAAATTCAAATTATATTTTGCGCATGACAAGCTCAAGTGGAAAAAGGTATTGATGCAGGTCAAGGAAAGCTGCATCAGGCTCTGCAAAGGACATCGTTGCATATTGCAGAGAGAAATAGAGTGAATCATTGCAAAATGCATTGAGTACTTTTGCGGAATTTGGGTGCTCCATTCGTGACTGCAAAGGGAAATGCAGACTGAAATACAAGGGCTATCGTTGCAAATTGCAGATTTAAATGCAAAGGACGTAACTGCAAAATACATAAGGCATAGTTTTGGATTGTGGCTGCTGCAAAAGGGGACTGCAAAAGTGCCCGTTGTAAAGGGTTATCTGAAATACGTCCTGGGTTTTGCCCCCTCGAAGAGGCTTTAGACTATTGTGGAGGCTTTAGACTATTGTGGAGGCTTTAGACTATTGTTGAGGCTTAGACTATTGTGGAGGCTTCAGACTATTGTGGAGGGTTTAGACTATTGTGGAGGCTTTAGACTATTGTGGAGGCTTTAGACTATTGTGGAGGCTTCAGACTATTGTGGAGGCTTTAGACTGTTGTGGAGGCTTCAGACTATTGTGGAGGCTTCAGACTATTGTGGAGGCTTCAGACTGTTGTGGAGGCTTTAGACTGTTGTGGAGGCTTCAGACTATTTAGGAGGCTTCAGACTGTTGTGGAGGCTTTAGACTGTTGTGGAGGCTTCAGACTATTGCAGAGGCTTTAGACTATTGTGGAGGCTTCAGACTGTTGTAGAGGCTTTAGACTATTGTGGAGGCTTCAGACTATTGTGGAGGCTTTAGACTATTGTGGAGGCTTTAGACTGTTGTAGAGGCTTTAGACTATTATGGAGGCTTCAGACTGTTGTGGAGGCTTTAGACTATTGTGGAGGCTTTAGACTATTGTGGAGGCTTATTGTGGAGGCTTTAGACTGTTGTGGAAGCTTTAGACTATTGTGGAGGCTGCAGACTATTGTGGAAGCTTTAGACTATTGTGGAGGCTTCAGACTATTGTGGAGGCTTCAGACTGTTGTGGAGGCTTTAGACTATTGTGGAGGCTTCAGACTATTGTGGACGCTTTAGACTGTTGTGGAGGCTTTAGACTATTGTGGAGGCTTCAGACTATTGTGGAGGCTTTAGACTATTGCGGAGTCTTCAGACTGTTGTGGAGGCTTTAGACTATTGTAGAGGCTTTAGACTATTGTGGAGGCTTTAGACTGTTGTGGAGGCTTTAGATTATTGTGGAGGCTTTAGACTATTGGAGGCTTTAGACTATTGTGGAGGGTTTAGACTATTGTGGAGGCTTTAGACTATTGGAGGCTTTAGACTATTATGGAGGCTTTAGACTATTGGAGGCTTTAGACTATTGTGGTGGCTTTAGACTATTGTAGAGGCTTTAGACTATTGTGGAGGCTTTAGACTATTTAGGAGGCTTTAGACTGTTGTGGAGGCTTTAGACTATTGTAGAGGCTTTAGACTATTGTGGAGGCTTTAGACTATTGTGGAGGCTTTAGACAATTGTGGAGGCTTTAGACTATTGGGTTCGATTAAATTAGAATGTCAGGAGTTGCAGGGAGTTCTAACAAACTAGACTAAAGGTGCTTTATGATAGTACTTCCAATTTCATTCTTATCTCACCATCATCGGAAAGTTCTGTGTAGGGAAGAGGGGGAAGATAATAGAAAATGCCTGAGAGAACAGAAGGGAGGAGGCTTTTTCTCTCTCTCTCTCTCTCTCTCTCTGCGTAGGTCGACTCCGGATAGATTCGCACTTATTTCCATCATCTTCGAGTCATTTGTGCTGTCACGGTGTAATTGAGGAAAATCACGAGTGACGTTCCTTTATTTTCCAAGCCAGACTGTTGGAAAATCATATCTCTCTCATTGGCCATGAACTGAGGGGATTGTCATGCTTAAAATGATAATGGTTTTTAATGGGATACATCTGAAATCTGAAATATTAAGACGAGGTAGAAAGATACGTAATGCAGCGCCGTTAAAATTGAAAAGAACTCTTTTAACAATTAGAGGTTTCAGAAAGATGAACAGAGTTGCGAAAAGGAAAAAAGTAGTCTGATATCACTAAAGAGTTTCTCTCTCTCTCTCTCTCTCTCTCTCTCTCTCTCTCCTTCTCTCTCCGATATTCGGTGATTATTTATACTACCTGCATACAGAAAGTTTGCTATAATGTTAATTCTCTCTCTCTCTCTCTCTCTCTCTCTCTCTCTCTCTCTCAGATGTTCGGTGATTATTTATACTGCCTGCATACAGAAGTTTGTTAATTTTAATGTTCTCTCTCTCTCTCTCTCTCTCTCTCTCTCTCTCTAACATTCAGTGACTATTATACTGCCAGCGAACAAAAGTTTGCTAATATTAATGTTTGAGTATAAATGTCAAGTGTGATACTAATTGAATTACGATTTTTGCTTCTGGTTCAGAGAATTTGTTAATATTCAGTACAATTGAAGCTGATGGCTTGATCGCACCTTCTCGGAATAGGTATTGCAACAACGCACCAGACTCTGAAATATTTTTGATGAAGTCACTGATTATGTTTTGCTACTTACAGATCAATGAAAGTTTTTTTTATTTTTTTTTGCTTTGCATTGTATAATGATATAGGTCAGTGATGGTCTGCTTGTCATTATATATGTATATATATATATATATATATATATATATATATATATATATATATATATATATATATATATATATATACAGTATATATATATATACATAAATATATATATATATATTTATATATATGATTATAAATACTTTTGACATATGACATATATTAAAAATCACAAGGAAGAAATGATAACTAAATATATATATATATATATATATATATATATATATATATATATATATATATATATATATGTATGTGTGTGTGTGTGTGTGTGTGTATGTATATATGTATGTATGTATGTATGTATGTATATACACGTATGTGGTAAGTATATTTATATGCATATAGGTGCATCAATAAAACATTTTCAGACCCAAGTGTCGAGAAGTAATACTTTGGATGAAATATTTGCATTTTTACTTAATAGGTATTGTTTTGCATATTATGCCGTGCAAAGACCAAACTCATTGTTAAAAGGGCCTACAAAAGGTCATATATATTTTTTCCCCCTTTTCAGTAAGAGCCTCGACTGTGCATACGTGCATATGCATTTATTGTTATTTTACTCAGAAATAACCTCGAGGCTTGTATGGCGGGGAAAAAGGGTATACCATTACAATCTTGTATATTCATGATATTAGTCAGCATGTTAACTTATGAAATATGCATATGAAGAGGAGCTCGCTTGATATATGGCATATTTTTTCACGGGGGCCATGTGTTCAGCGTAATAGTCGGAGAGAGAGAGAGAGATTGGTTTGTGTGTGTTTGTGTCGAGGGGGTGGAGGAGGGGGTTACCGAATGAGGGCTTGACGTCGGAGCCAGAAATATTTATAGGCGATAATGTACTAACTCCATCGTCTCATAATGACGAGATTATGTAAATGCATCAGTGGATTATATGCACTTTTATGGCCGATTCCCGCCGCTCTGGAAAAGTCGAAAATACCTCCCATTCTTTATATCTGGAAATAGGGCGGCGGGAGGCGAACGCATATTTGATACGAAAACCGAAAGTTCGCATATTTACACGACTCGGCAGCATTCCCCCGACCTCGGTCAGTTTGGTCAGCTAGACGTCATTAAACCTCTCTAATGATCTCATTTGTTAACAAATGATGCCTGGCTGTTTTTCTTCCGTGCTTGCAGGCATGCTGAAGATCCTCCTCCTCCTCCTCCTCCTCCTCCTCCTCCTCCTCCTCCTCCTCCTCCTCCTCCTCCTCCTCCCTCCTCCTCCTCCAATCTCTAACCCCCGCACGGGCTCTTGTTCATGGAGCATCCCGTAAATTTGCTCCAGAATTGGCTCCTGGTTCGACCACCATTTGTACAACAGGGGCTTTCAAGCAATGGGATTTATCCCATGCGTTCAGGCTTCTTGAAAGCTCGTAATCTGCATCAGTGACACTTTGCACCAGCATAAACTTTTCTGATAAGAGGACTGTGGGTCACAGTGACACCCGACAACCCAAAAAAGGGCAGTAGGATTATTAGGACAGACCCACTTGCACTTCACCGAAGGAATTAATAAAACTTTGCGTAAACTTCATTCCGGATCGGTACGCGCGCTCGTCTGACGTGTACGAAGCCGCCGAATTTTTTTTTTTTTTTTTTTTTTTCTTTTTCTTTTATTGCCCCCGTCGCGAGTGATAAGCCCCCGGATAATTGCATATTTTGGAATCCGTTGTCAAGTCAGGAAGACGGACTTAATTAAATTGGCATCTGTCTTATGGCCGAAGCCCGGATCGGAATAATGGCGGCCTCGTTTTATGGCTCGCGTCCTGTGTTCACGTTCCCTTCCCTTAACCCCTCCTCCCCCTATCCTCACCACCACCCTCCCCTCTCTAACCATATGACTCCCTACCCCCTTCTTACCATATCACCTCCTGCCAGCGTGAGCCCCACCCTAAATGGTGCGCCCCATTTCGGCCCACCCCTCCCCCCTCCCCTCCCCTCCCCTTTTCCACTATGTCCGCCCGACACTAGTGCCACGCTCAGTATATTTCTCCTCCTCCTCCTCCTCCTCCCCCAGTCGCGTCTCCTTTTATTTTATCTCGCTTTGACAAGCGTGACATTCTATTTCACGCTTTTCACGGGGCGGCGAAATAAATTTCTCCGTAATAACCTGCCTTTGAAATGAGTGAGGTTTTGCCAGTGTTTCTCGATGAGCTGAATAGACATTTGAATCGATGCTTGTTAAATAATCATCATTAGGTTTTTTTTTATACGAATTGGTTTTTCTGTCGTTAATTTATAACTGCTACTCTTTGAACCGATTAATTACACATTTAAAGACACCTAGCAATAAGATTTTGTTTAGCTTCATCCGTTTGTAGATTGAAATTATTTATCAGCGAAATTATCAGAATTTTAAACGCCAAATTAGTCGAGAAGTTTCGTTCTTTCCATTAAGAGAGCTTTCATTGTTTCCATTATGAGAACTTTCATTGTTTACATTACGAGACTGAATGTAAGCGTTCATCGATAAAAGTCAGTTCAGGAGTGTCAAGACTACAAAGGTGAATTGTTGATTTATTGTTTGCTATAAAAACCGCTGGACTGGTTTAAGGAAAGAATTATTTGCAAACTCTTAAGAGCGAATCTCTTTAGAAATGGAATGACCAGTTGTTTGAAAATAAGTCCGGCTATTTCGGTAATGTTTTTTTTTTTTTTATATCCAAAGTTTATCAAACAATGCGCCAGAGGAATCAGTGTCTCATTAATCTGCTGGGCCAAATATAGCCAAGTACCGGGGCACACCCACGCATAGATCATTCCTTTTAATGTCAACCCCGTTATTATTTCGTTCTGTGATTCCTTCCCGGCCATCTCGTAAATAAAGATGATGATGATGATGATGATAATGATGATGGTTTCTACCCCCGCCCGCTAGATGGCTCCGCTGTTTCCGTCCCCTCGATGTCGTCGGGCAAAATATGGCGCCCGGCTGACTTCCGGCAGAAAGGGAGGTTTTATGTTTTGGATCGTAATATAAAGTTAGAGAGGTCGCCCTCGCCCTCAGAGGCCGAGAGGAAAGTTCCAGTGTTTTTTATTTTTTTTTTTTTTTGCGGCTTCCCAAACCCCTTTAGTTTTCTGTAAAAGAAAACTATTGAGATGGCTTTGTCTGTCCGTCCGCACTTTTTTCTGTCCGCCCTCAATCTTTAAAAACTACTGAGGCCAGAGGGCTGCAAATTGGTATGTTGATCATCCACCTCCAGTCATCAAACATACCAAATTAAGCAGCTCCCTAGCATCAGTAGCTTTTATTTTATTTAAGGTTAAGTTAGCCATAATCGTGCATCTGGCAACGATATATGCCAGACGACCACCGGGACGTGGTTAAAGCTTCATGGGCCACGGCCCATACAGCACTATACCTAGACCGCAGATAGATAGATCTATTTTCGGTGGCCTTAATACACGCTGTATAGAAAACTCGATTGCCCCGAAGGAACTTCGGCGCATTTTTTTACTTGTTTTTATTCCAAAACGTTTATTTTTTTATTGTTTATGGTGGAAACTTTCCTATATTTCAAAAAGAAAGTTCGAAAACAGGAACAGAAGGAAACCACGTAATTGGCCGAGATGTATTTCGGGACTTTTATTTTTTTTCACATCTTGAATTTTGTTCCCGAATAACGAGGTACTTGAATAGATCTGAGGGAGTGGAATTATTTTTTTTTTATTTGGTAGTTAGCTTCGCTCCGTTTAATTAACAGGATGTTACCAAGTAAACTTTTTCCCCTCTAAACTAAAGAACGCTAACTATATTTTTAATATTTTTTTTTTATTAATATTAATAAAAGACTCAAATTAGAACGTGGAAATGTATAGGGATTTTTCTTCCTTAATTTAAGAGTTAGACTATTTCTGATGGACGATCACTTCAGTTATTGATGAACTTAAAAGAAAGTTGTCATTGGGGAATGGAAATTTTACGGCTTGAACTTTCTCTCATTTTTAGAAAGGGAATAAGCCCCCTTTTTTTTATCTGTGATATATGACATAAAAAAAAGTTTACTTAATTTGTTTATTTTTCGGTAATTGTATCAAACTTTCAAACTGGTCGATCTGGCTATCGTAGATAAAAAATGCATAAGAATAAAATTGTAAATTATGAACTTTATTTTATAAGAATGCTTGGGAATTAGATTATTTTATTTACATGTTCACTAACATTATTCATTATGGAGTCAAAGAAACAGAAGTCGGATTATGGATTGTGTACGTAAAGATAGTCCTGTAATTATTATTATTATTATTATTATTATTATTATTATTAAAATAGTATAATATTATTATTAATTGAATAATAATAGTAGTAATGATAATATTATTATTATTATTATTATTATTATTAAAATAGTAATAATAATATAATTATTATTATTAATTAAATAATAATAGAAGTAATGATAATATTATTATTATTATTATTATTATTATTATTATTATTATTATTATTATTATTATTATTATTATTATTGCTGCAGTAAGTGAAAACTTGGAAGATTCACTTGGAAAACTTACGAAATCCGCATTACAATTTTTATAATTTTGAAAACCGTTAAGCAACATTATTATTTATTAAGCATTTTTGTGGCTCCCCAGCAATTCGAGAGACCAAATCGTTAAAAAAAAATTATATCGCAAATAAACAAATATTCTGTTTGTGTATTTTAGAAGTAAAAGTTTTTTTTAGAGAAGATTAACGAGCATACAGGTATGATTATCAGTAGTAGTAATATTAGTGATAGTAGTGTTTATTGTTATTTGTTTTTTATAGGCTTTACGAAAATAGAATTGAATTGAATTGAATACAGAATTTAGGCCAAAGGCCAAGCACTGGGACCTATGAGGTCATTCAGCGCTGAAACGGAAATTGACAGTGGGGGTTTTGAAAGGTAACAGGAGAAAACCTGTTCCACTATGAATCAATTGTTAGGGAGAGGGTGGAAAGTAAGTTGGAAGAAAGAGAATATGAAAGGAGGTACAGCAAAAGGAACGAACGGGGTTGCAGCTATGGGCCGAAGGCACGCTGCAAAGAACCTTAAGTAATGCCTACGATGCACCGTACGAGGTGCATTGACGATTACTACCAATAACGGGGTGAAAAATATCGCCTCTAATTTATTGAGTAAACACTATTTATTGCTCTCTCTTCTTGATCGGTACCGATATTTTAAACATTTATTTTGTAATGATGTAAGCAGCACATCGTAAACATTTATTTTATAATGATGTAAGCAGCACATCGTAAACATTTCATTTTTATTTAACCCCTTTTTTTATTTCCTTATTATCGCCAGCATTTTTCATTTCCTGCTTTCTATAAGCATTTATTTTGTAATGATGTAAAAAACATTAATTCCAGAATTATCCACTTTACTTCATTTTCTTATCATTACAAACATTTTTTTTTTTAATATTTCCTTCTTTCGGAGTTGCAATTCATTTAATTGATTTAATTTGACTAAACAATTTTATATCCTCATTCCCTGCTGGCCTTCAATTACGGTCTGTTTGTTTATGCTGATTAAATTGTCTGGTATCATAAAACCTCATGACATTAGCTGCGGGGTTGTAGTCTGTCTAACATTGTTTATTTCTACATTTTGTTATTTTTAATTTTTAGATACCAAACGAGTTAGTTTGGGTGCGTAACTGAACCATATTATTATTATTATTATTATTATTATTATTATTATTATTATTATTATTTTCATAACCACTTTTCAGATGGTTCCAGTCGATGTTTGATTATTATTATTATTATTATTATTATTATTATTTTTATTATTATTATTATTATTTTCATAACCACTTTTCAGATGGTTCCAGTCGATGTTTGATTATTATTATTATTATTATTATTATTATTATTATTATTATTATTATTATTATTATTATTATTATTATTATTATAACCACTTTTCAGATGTTTCCTGTCGATGTTTGTTTAGTCAACACATTCTGGCATTCTTGGTTTCTATATTTATAATTTTTTCCCTGTTTGAGATGACTAACGTATTAGTTTAGGTATATAAGAGAACCGTATTATCATTATTGTTATTATATGGTGTTTTGTTACGCCATATTTTTCATAGTCAGTCAGTTTGAAGGCCTCAATGCTAAGCGTTTCGTTCACTAGATTTCATGTACAATAAAAACAAGTAAAAAATGCACCAAAGTTCCCTTGGCGCAATCGAGCTTTCTGTACAGCCGCGGCAGCGTATAATCAAGGCCACCGAAAATAGATCTGTATTTCGATGGTCTAGGCACAATGCTGTGTGCCGCGGCCCATGAAACTAACCACCGGCCGGTGGTGGCCTGGCCTATATCGTTGCCAGAAGCACGATTATGGCTAAATTTAATCTTAATAAAATAAAAAAACTACCGAGGCTAGGGCGCTGCAATTTGGTATGTTTGGTGAGTGGATGGTGGGTGATCAACAAACCGATTTGCAGCCCTCTAGCCTCAGTAGTTTTTAAAATCTGAGGGTGGACAGACAAAGCCGGCACAATAGTTTTGTTTTCAGAATCTGTTATAAATGGATACTAGATACAGTTATTATTACCTTATATAGTATATATACATATATATATATATACATGTATATAATATATATATATATATATATATATATATATATATATAATATATATATATATATATATATATATATATATATATATATATATATATATATATATATATATATATATAAATATACACATATATATATACATATATATATATATATATATATATATATTCACTTGCCCTAAAGTATGTATATATGCACATATATAATTATAAATGATATATACTTAATGCATTCATTCAAATAACGTAAAGCATCTAATATAACAATTATTCCTTGGAAAATGAGACAATAGATAGATTATTGTGTCTTTTCCCACATAGACAAAATGTAAAATTATTATATATATATATATATATATATATATATATATATATATATATATATATATATATATATGTGTGTGTGTGTGTGTGTGTTTATGTATATATACATAATATATATATATATTATATATATATATATATATATATATATATATATATATATATTAATTTTTGTCGAGCGCGCGCGTGACTTTTTCATACTGACAAATATGAAGACAGATTGATAAGTGGTATTTCCCCCGCCAGGATTCGAACCGTTGCCTGGTTCAGAAGCAACGATAGACTGTGACTTTCCCTTGATAGCCGGGTGGTCAGAGTCACTGTTCAATCGTTTGTTTCTGCACCAAGCAGTGATTCGAATCCTGACGGGGACGAAGAATATATCAATTCTAATTATTCTTGGGTGTAATTTATTGCAGAGCAGTGCATTCGACATTAAAAGATGTTTGTGGCTGAATATTTGTGAAAGAAAATGTATATTCATAAATGTATATATATAATATATATATTATATATATATATATATATATATATATATATATATATACACAGTACATATATACAGTATATATATATATATATATATATATATATATAATATATATATATATATATATATATATATATATACAAATGTATTTAGTTTTGAAATTCAGTTTTATAGGCTTATATGCACAGATTCATTTATGAATAAGTAGCTATCTATTTATATAATCTATGTATTATGTATAACATCACTAAATGCATATGTAAATGCCAGTATGTAGATGAGCCAACTAGTACACATTATTTTTATTCCTGCTTTGCCCAGGACTGTAATTAAATGATTAATGAGTCTTGCACATAATGATTTCCGCCCGCATACTTTAATTAATTATCTGTGATATTAGAACGGCAAATAGTGATTTTCCTTAATTACGGAGCGTATTATAAATGATATAAATATACGCTGGATTTTTGATGCTCGGTAATTAATAGTACTTTTTTTTATGTTCTGCCAAATTTTATAATGTCATGTTCTCTTGATCCGCAGGTAAGTGATGTTACCTTGGCACTCTTAAGAAGCTAATCTTCAGGTAAGTGAAAGTTGCCTATGTATTATATATGTATGTATGGATATGTGCGTGTTTGTATACAAATATATACGTTTATGTATATACCATTTTGTCTGTATTAATAGGTACTGAGTTGTTCAAATTTTCTCACTTACATTTTAATATTCGTAACATTTCTTCGGTATTACAATTTCTCAACTTCACCTCTTGGTTTTATGTTCCTTCATTATATCTGGTCCAAGTTTTATGTATTTTCGTTTTATTCAGTATTATCATTAAGTTTCTTTTCGTTTAACCTTGAAGGTTAGTAAAATCATTTCGATTTCTTCACAAACGTAATTTTTTTAAGAGTTGGTAAAAATGCTTTTGCTATTTATAAAAGTTTTTTTTTTTCGTCCTTGTAACACAACGTTGAAATTATCCTTATCGTCAATCAAAATTTATTTTACAGTTATTAATTTTTAATATTTTTTTTTTATTTCGTATTAGTTAAACTGAGCACTGCCAGGTTCCTTTCTGAAAGTATACTCATCTTACTGAATATTTTCTCCATTATTATTATTATTATTATCATTATTATTATTATTATTTCTTTTCCTAATGCTTTCTGTTAAGATCTTTTGCGTCCTTACAGTGAAGTAATTTTGAATTTAGGAATTTTACAAAGTTCCTTGTTTCTCTTGAACTAATGCTTTACTATCATTAGGGGGCAAAGGCCCCTCAGTACATTTTGTATGTCTTCGTTATCGTGACTCAATTTTTTTATTATGTTTTATTCCAATCCATCCTGAAATTTGGGATGGTTCAGTTTGAATCAGGCCAAATTTGTCACCCAGGTTCGTAGAACTGTGAACAGGTGGAGAAGCCACATTTATGTTTCAGTGAACAAAATTCCATGAGTTTCGATTATGACCACAAGTCCTGAATCTGTAGTTCATTTTACCCACGACTATATTGTATTTTTCTTATGCCTTTAAAATTCTTATCAGTCTCTTTTGTCCTTTCCGTGCTCATCCTATCTTGTCCTATCCTATCCTATCCTATCCTGCCAGTCAGTCACTTATTGGTCTGTGCATCATCGGCCATGGCAACAGAAAAAGGATTTTGGGGTCTGTTTAAGAAACTCATAATTTGAGACCATGAAACAATCATGGGATATCCTTTTAATTTCGGTGGTAAGGCAATTGTTCATCCAGAAATCAAAGAAAGTTGTGATATTTGATATCTGTAAAGAAACGTTATTTATATCATGTCAAACAAAAATTTTTTCAGAATTCCTACTTATATATATAATCACGAAACAAAAATAAAAGTGTTTCTCTCTTATTTATGAAATCCCCGAGATAAATAGGCTTCAGAATTCTTCCGTATTTCCATGAATCCGAAAGCAAAATGTCCATAGGGATTAATTATTATTTACATAACCCAAATGCAAGATTATTCATTGGAATTCTTTCCTTAATTATGCAATATCAAAATTGCCTTCCGAATTTCTCGTTGGCCATATAAAGCTGCAACAGAGTTGTCTTCAGAATTTCAAGTTGTTTTCATAATCCAAGACCAAATGTCTCGCTTATTTAAATAATACCAAAATATGACGTCTGTCGGAATTCTTTCTTATTTTACATAACCCCAAAGCGACATCGTTTGTCAGAATTTCTTCTAACTTGACATAATCTTAAAGCATCATTGTTTATTAGAATTTTTTTTTTTATTTTTACTTACCGTCAAGTAAAATTGTCTTCAGAATCCCTCCTTATTTTACATAACCCTAAAGCAACACTGTCTTCAGAATTCCTCCTGATTATGTAATCCTAAAGCAACATTGCTTGTCAGTATACCCTCTTTTTTTTCACAAAATCCTAAAGCAAAATTGTCTTCAGAATTTACCCTTATTTATGTAATCCTAAAGTAAAATTGTCTTCAGAATTCTTCCTAAATTTACATAATCCTACAGCAAAATTGTTTCAAAATTCCTTCTTATTTTATATTTTTTATAACACTAAAGCAACATTGTTTGCCAGAATGCCTCATTACTTTACATAATCCTAAAGCAAAGTTTTCTTCAGAATTCCTCCTTATTTATGTAATCCTGAAGTAAGATTGTCTTCAGAATTCTTCCTAAATTCACTTAATCCTAAAGCAAAATTGAATGTCAAAATTCCTTCTTATTTTGTATAACAAAACAAAATTGCTTGCCAGAATTCCTCCTTACTTTACATAATCCTAAAGCAACAATGTTTGCCAGAATTTCTCCTTATTTATGTAATCCTAAAGCAACAGCGTCATAATTCTTCCCTAATTAATATAACCCTAAAGCAACATTGCCTTCAGAATCCCTTCTTATTCATGTAATCCCAGCGCACAATGCCCTTCCGTATACCTCCAAAGTCTTCAGCTTCCAGTGATTTTACATGCAGTATCTGTACACACCCCGGAGTGCAGACATGTCTGTTTTATATTCTCCCTCGTGTTGTGCCACCTTCAGGTTTTTAGAAAGTCTCCTCTGGGCTTGGGTAAAGTGAGGATTAGAATGTTAATTATCTCCTCCTCCTCCTCCTCCTCCTCCTCCTCTTCTTCTTCTTCTGCTTCCTCCTCTTTCTTCTTCTTCTTTACTTTAATGCCTGGGCAACGCAATGCTTCGTGATCCTCGTGTTACTGCTGAGTACTGGTATACACAGCGTTGCCCTAATATTGCAACACATGATGGCTCAATACCTTTGATACTTCCCATTTATTAAGGTTATTTATTTCTTTATCTTTTGATATACTGAATGATGTTCTGAAACAAAAGGTGAATATTCTGACGCTTAGCAGTTGGGTTTCCTCAGAAACCTGATGAAATGGGAACAAGAATGGCAAATTTGCCATCTTGTAGGAACCCCTGGGAAGTTGAAATTTGTTTTTGGCCACTGTCACCAGAGATTTTCGTTTTCAGTTGCTCAAGAAAAACAATCTAGGTTGAATTGCAGTTTTTAACTAGTATAGTTTTCTGAAAAGAAAACTATTGTGCCGGCATTGTCAGTCCGTCCACACTGCTTTCTGTCCGGACTATTTTTCTGTCCGCACTTTTTCTGTCCGCTCTCAGATCTTAAAAACTACTGAGGCTAGAGGGCTACGAATTGGTGATATTGATCACCCCCTCCAGTCCTTAAACATACCAAATTGCAGCCCTCTAGCCTCAGTAGTTTTTATTTTGTTTAAGGTTAAAGTTAGGCATAATCGTGCTTCTGGCAACTATATAGAATAGGCCACCACTGGGCCCGTTGTTAAAGTTTCATGGGCCACGGCTCATACAGCATTATACCGAGACCACCGGAAGATAGATCTGTTTTCGGTGGCCTTGATTATACGCTGTGTACAGAAAACTCGATTGCGCTGAAGAAACTTCGGCACATTTTTTACTTTTTTTTTTTCAACCTCAGTGCTCGTTTAAATCTACCTGCCTCGTTGACACTTAGAGTTGTTGCTGTGTTATGGTTTCGTCTCAGAGGTTTTAATGGCAAGTTATTGTCTTTTGCTAAATTGCCAAATCTGATTGATGTTGCAGAATGATGGCTAAAAAGTAACACAGTTTTCAATGTAATTAGAGGATGATAGACCGTACATAGGTTCCTGAAACGTGAAGAGGCGTTAATGCTCTCTCTCTCTCTCTCTCTCTCTCTCTCTCTCTCTCTCTCTCTCTCTCTCTCTCTCTCTCTGTTATATAAACATTGGAAGTAAATAATTTTCGTCTCTCTATATCTCTCTCTCTCTCTCTACCAGGTAAACATTTCAAGTAAATAATGTTCCTCTCTCTCTCTCTCTCTCTCTCTCTCTCTCTCTCTCTTCTCTCTCTCTCTTGCCCTGTCAGGTAAACATTGAAAGTAGATAATAGATAATACTCCTCTCTCTCTCTCTCTCTCTCTCTCTCTCTCTCTCTCTCTCTCTCTCTCTCTCTCTCTCTCTCTCTCTCTTGCCCTGTCAGGTAGACATTGAAAGCAGATAATGCTCCTCTCTCTCTCTCTCTCTCTCTCTCTCTCTCTCTCTCTCTCTCTCTCTCTCTCTCTCTCTCTCTCACACACACACACACACACACACATGCACATGCACACGCGCCTGCGCAGTTTGATCTGCTAGGTCTGAGGGAACTTCTGTATCCTAGATAACAACTCCTCTCTTCCAGGTTTATCTCTCCCATATAGTTATAGGAATCGTAGTCCTGCGTAGCTCTCTGTTGAAATTATACAATAACGGCCATGAATTATTATTGGCGGTCGTCGAGATAATGTCGTCCAGTGCAGTTATATATGCATGTAACAACGTACAGTTTAAATGCGCTTGCATGCATTTATGTGTTTACATATTCATTTCCCCCGAACAGCGACATTCAAATATGCTTGACCCACAAAGACCACCGAATGTAGAATTGCGTTGTCGGATTCCTGAAAAATGGATGGAATCTCATGAATTCCAAAAACTTTTTTATTTCTTTCTTTTTTTAAGATATTGGTTCATATCACGGATGCAGGTGTTGTCGAATTGTTTTACCCGCGTTATAAAAACGACTTAAACGGATATATAATTCGTTTTGGATGCTTTAATTGTCTTGAAGCGATTAGTCTAATTCTTCCTTCGTGTTTATATCGAGCCGTATTATATCACGGGCGATTTTTCGTCTCCGGTGAGCGATAAATTTCGCCTATTTATTTCAGACCAGATCTTGACTCATATTTATTATTTGCGTCAGCTTTCAATTCCTCCTTAATGAGTTAATAGATCAAGAAAGAGTTCAGTGGAATCTGGTCGCGTCTTAGGCAATACTGTTATTATTATTAACTCATTTGGCACTACTGTTATTACTAACTTCATTTGTTCTTGGTTTAGTTAAGACCCTTTCCCCAGCAACTCGGGAGACCAAATCGTTTGAAAAAAAGTATATTACAAAAAAAAAGTATATCACGAATCCCCGTAGCGGGGTAGTGCCGTCACTGTAGGCATTACTAAAGGTTCTTTGCAACGTCCCTCCGGCCCCAGCTGCAACCTCTTTCATTCCTTTTACTGTACCTCCATTTATATTGTCTTTCTTCCATCTTGCTATCCACCCTCTCCTAACAATTATTTCATAGTGCAACTGCTTTGAGGTTTTCCTCTTGTTGCAACTTTCGGACCTACTTACTCTCATTTTCGTTTCTAGCGTTGAATGACCTAATAGATCCCAGTGCTTCGCCTTTGGCCTAAACTCTATAGTTCATAGTTAAGACCCTTTGGTTTGTTTGTTTGTTTCTTTGCCAGTTTGTTAGCAGGATGAATAAAAAGGCCGTGTCGATTATTAAAAAAAAAATCTAATTACAAGGTTGGACTCGTGATTTGCAACAAATGACTAGATTTTCGGAGAGAAAGAAATATACCATTCGGGGAGGCGACTTTTTTGGGATTGGTGGATCTCTCGATCGTTTTTTTTTTTTTTGTTGGGGCGGTGTCAGTTTATGTTGATTGAAACGATGTAATATGGAAAAGGGCATCTCAAGCTGTTAAGGGGGTATTGTTCAAGCAACCCAGATCATAGTCACTCACGAATCACAAATGTTCCAGTACATCAAGAAAATAGAACGAAATCTCTCTCTCTCTCTCTCTCTCTCTCTCTCTCTCTCTCTCTCTCTCTCTCTCTCTCTCTCTCAAACACACACATACACACACACACACACACAATCAATCAGAGCATCCGTTTGCATTAACATTATACTACAATTTCGCCTTCCCTTTCCCTCCCTAAACCTCCCTAAAAAACTAGGGGAATGCTGCAAAACTGCTAGGGGAGGGGGCGGGCAGGCGATGCATAAATTGCAAGAGGCAGAGAAATAGGTCTCAAAAAACGAGGCCCCGCGAGAAATACAGACATCGTGGCGAGGCAAGACACCACCTCCCTAATTTATGAATGCATTATCGTGCGGAATACCAAAGCCCTCTAGTGGTGATATGCTTCCGACGTAAGTCATTACCGAGGAGAAGGATTTTTGTACCCCGCAGGAGAGGAATGCGTTTGCTTGTGTCTTTTTCATACACAAACACACTCATAATATATATATATATATATATATATATATATATATATATATATATATATATATATATATATATAATATACATACATTTATATATATATATATATATATATATATATATATATATATATATATATATATATATATATATATATATATATACATATATATATATATATATATACATATAAATATATACATACATACATTTATATATACATATAAAATGGTGTTCATGCAAATATAAACAAATGTCATTCAATATCCAATTCACCCATCAGGTGATTATCATTTATCAATTATGATTCCCCTTCGGTATTATTTCCGAGGTAGCGCAGAGTTGGATATTAAATAACATTTGTAGCTCACTGTTTGTGTATAAAAAATGTCACGGTGATAATGATAAGAATTCGCACACACACATATATAGTGTGTGTGTGCGTGTAATGTATATATATATATGTATATAATATACATATATATTGAAATATATATGTATATATATGTATGTATATATATATATATATATATATATATATATATATATATGGACAACAAATATAAATCAAAGCATTATTACTGCACGGGAGGTGTAGTAATAAAATGGAGTGCAGAGAATGGCTAATGTTTGCAGATAACACAGTTGTTGATGACATTGAAGAGGCGCAGCCGGGATTAAATAAAGAGTTTGAAAGTGTTCGTATGAGGTTGAAAGTAAGTGTCAGCGAGAGTAAGGTCGAGGTTAAGTTGGAACCGAGTGAGAGTAAGTGTCGGCGAGAGTAAGGTCAAGGTTATGTTGGAACCGAGTGAGAGTTTATGTTAGGATAACGGAAGCGGTCGATTCGTTTAGGTATCCAGGATTAATAAATTCCCGTAGGGGGTTAGTGCCGTCAGTGCACCTCATGCGGTGCACTGTAGGTATTACTGAAAGTTCTTTGCAGCGTGCGTTCGGCCCCTAGCTGCAACCCCCTTTCGTTTCTTTTACGGTAGCTCCTTTCATATTCTCTCTCTCTCATCTTACTTTCCACCCTCTCCTAACAGTTGATTCATAGTGCAACTGCGAAGTTTTCCTCCTGTCACGCCTTTCAAACCTTTTACTGTCAATTACCGTTTCAGCGCTGAATGACCTCATAGGTCCGAGTGCTTGGCCTTTGGCCTAAATTCTAGATTCAATTCAGTTCAATTCAACTCAGGAGTAAATGTAAAAGATGGTTAGATGACACAAGAAGGAAGTCACAATGAAAGTTTCAAAAGCATGAGAAAGTTTTGGAATATAATATTAGTGTCTTACGGTACAAAAACTGGATGTATTCAAGATCTTTGAATGCAGAATGCAAATAACAAAATGAAGGATGAAACTGTTCAAATTAATTTTCTGCATAGTATTTGTGGGTTGCAAATAACTGAATGGATGAGAAATGTATATTAATGTAGATGTAAAGATGAATCAGAGATTGGGCAGTTACCTGGTCTGATATAAGTATGAACATATCAATTTGTTTTCTGATATATCCACTTAATATGCATGGGAATTATGCTTGTGCTTGCATTTGTGTATATTTATAGAAATAAACTTGGCTGCTTAACGTCGAAAAGTTTACGGAAATACATTATAAATATGCATATATATACAGTATATATATATATATATGTTTGTTTGTGTGTCTGTATATATGTATGTACGTGTGTATGTATATTATATATATATATATATATATATATATATATATATATATATATATATATATATATATATATATATATATATAAATATATATATATATTAATTCATATATACTTCCAATAGCCTAGGTTTTTTTATGGTTTTCATCATCTTCTGTGTTGGTCCGGACATGCCTTTGAAGTCTCCTTTTAAAGAGCAGACTATCATACAGATTGATGCATCCCTTTGTCGGCTGGAGAACTGGAAGAACGATAGAAACACAAGTCTAGAGAAAAGAGAAGCTTAAAATTACGTGCGGAGAAGCCAAATGCTGACCAGATATTGCAGGAGTGTTAGGAATGGGTTGGAATATAAAATTTAGGCCAAAGGCCAAGCGCTGGGACCTAATAGTTCATTCAGCGCTGAATGGGAAATTAAGAGGAAGAAGGTTTTAAAGGTTTAGAAGGAAGGAAAATCTCAGTTGCACTATACAGTTGTTAGGAAAGATGGAAAGTAAGACGGAATAAAGAGGATATGAACGGAGGTATAGTGAAAAGGAATGAAAGAGGTCGCAGGTAGGGGCCTTAGGAACGCCGCAAAGACCCTAAAGTAATGCCTACTATGCAACACATGAGGCGTACCGACGGCACTGCCCCCTTACGGGGAGGGGTGGGGGTTGGGGAGACGTTGGAGCTGTTGGAGACGAGTCTTCGGGTTTTCCTGGGCGTCATAACCGCGACAGAAATCAAAAGAATCGCGCCGGATCGAGTGACGTTTGACAACTTTAGGTGGCAGGGGCGTTTGCGCGCTGCGTCCGCCCATGAATGCAAACACCGGCGGCGCCCTTGATGATGGCGATGCCGTCTGCTATTCTTCGAGGGCGTTTTTAGTTCGTTGCTCGAGGAACCTGCCTCTGCTCCTCTGTGCTTCTCGAAATACTAATTTCCCAGAAGCGATCGACGCTTCCTTTTTTGATCTTGGGGGAGGGGGTGTATGGGGGAGTGGATCGGACTACTGATGAAGGAGGAGGGGTAGTAGGGTAAAGAGGGATTTCTTGGAGGTGCTCTTGAAAAATTCTTTGCTGGGTCGTCTCTTGCGTGAAGCCTTTTTTTTTTTTTTTTTTATTTTAAAAATCATCTGGTTCCTCTTCCGGGAAATTTGTGAAGTGTATCATCCTCAGTGAGCTTAAGTGTGATGTAGCACAAGAGTACTTTATTTTACAAAAGGAGCTTTGAGTTTAGGGCTGGCAGTTATTGTAGTTTTTGGGTAATTTTTCAGTAAATCATATTTTAATAGAAGTGAACTCTACTAATGTGTTTTGTAGGTGAAAACATTATTCATGTCCCCAGAAGATGATGATTATAATAATAATATAATAATAATAATAATAATAATAATAATAATAATAATAATAATAGGTCTTATACAGTGTCTTTCCTATTTTCCTTACAATTCGCTTTTCAGGCTCAGCGATGTTAGTCGGCAACTGTCCGATATTCATATTGATAAAAGGATAGTGTGTGGAATGCGGGAAGTCTTTTATTGAAATATATCCAATCAGAAATCCTTCAGGTTCTATTTCAGGTACAGTCCTCCAGATCTTCTACAACCACGTCCAGAGGATGACCAACGAGCTGGCCGAAACATGTCGACGGTACCTGAAATAGAACCTGAATCCAAACGACGAAGGATTTCTGATTGGATATTTCAATAAAAGACTTCCCGCATTCCACACACTATCCTTCTTCCAATATGAATATCGGCATAATACAGCCATCCTTTTTAATAAGACCTGTTTAAAAGATGGTCTACTCCCTTCAAATAATAATAATTATTATTATTATTAAAGTAGTTTAACCAGACCACTGAGCTGACTTTCAGCTTTCATAGGGCTGGCAAATAATAATAAAAGTTATAATTACTGTTATTATTAATATTATCATAAATATTATATTATTATCATTATTACTATTATTATTATTCTTACCGTCTTTTTTATATATTTTGCGGTTAATCTTATTATCGCTGTTTTTCACCTTCATTTTGAAAATTTGTGAACATCCACAATATTCCGAAGAAAGTCTAAGGGAACTTGTCCACACTTTATATAGCTCTCGATGGCGTCAATTAGAATTATCATTCTGTACTTTCCGATCCAGGTCATCTCCGAGTCAGGTCAAGAAGATTACGGTGATATTCCATTTTTGTATTTAGTTTTTACAACAAGAGAAGTTTAATTAGCATACAGGCATACGTATGCTATCTTTATGTATAGTATAGACTATTTTCTTTTATTTTTATAGTTTAATGAATATAAAGGCAAAGAAACGGAACAGGTAAAGGGGAGGATAAGATACGACAGATACCCCAGATGAGAAAAAATACAAAAGAAGTAAAAAATGCGCCGAAGTTTCTTCGGCACAATCGAGTTTTCTGTTCAGCCGCTACAGTGTAATCAAGGCCACCGAAAATAGGTCTATCTTCCGGTGGTCTCAGTATAATGTTGTATGAGCCACGGCTCATGAATCTTTAACCACGGCTCGGTGGTGGCCTATCCTATATCGTTACCAAATGCACGATTATGGCTAACTTTAATCTTAAATAAATTAAAAAAAAACTACTGAGGCTAGAGGGCTGCAATTTGGTATGTTCGATGATTGGAGGGTAAATGATCAACATACCAATTTGCAGCCCTCTAGCCTCAGTAGTTTTTAAGATCTGTGGACGGAGAGAAAAGAGTGCGGACAGAATAAATTGCGGACGGACGGACAAAGTCGGCACAATAGTTTTCTTTCACAGAAAACTAAAATTAAGGTAATCAGTTAAGAAATAACGATACCAAGAAATCCTTAGCAGCGAAAAAAAAGGAAAGACAATGAAAATATAAAAAAAAATGTATAAAAGCAAGAAACTGTATACATATGATATGAGCTTATAAAGTTATATTAGACCTGCGTTTACGGTCAGGTAGCTGATGAATCACATTTATAGCAGCGTCCGTCTTTCTGTGACCTCATCTGATTAAATTTATTTTTTTTATTTTACCTTTTGCTAAACTTAATGTGAATGAGAAAGGGGAAGACCAGAAGCAATTACGACGCGGTATAAGCCATGGTTTTGTAATCAAGAGACCTAAAAGCTTATTATTACTATTACGATAATAGCGCGGAACAAGGCGAGTAATTAATTAGCGCTTTCATACTGCCCACACACATACACACACACGCGCGCGCACACTGCTTGCTCAAGCTATTACGAGTGTGTGTCACCATACCGGGTTATTACACGACGTTATAGCAGCTAGACCATCCTCATAAGAAATATATATATATATATATATATATATATATATATATATATATATATATATATAATTATATATATATATATATATATATATATATATATATATATATATATATATATATATATAATCAGAATGTTGTGTTTTTTAATATAAATGGAACTGAGAATAATATATTTTCGTTTTTCTTTTTTTAGTCCATAATAAGTCCACTGTCCCGTGGAAGAACCAGCGACGGACGAGACTCAGGACTAAATACGCACTAACGCAGTCGGCCAAATTAATAAGTGGATATCGCCTCCATCAACTCAAAAACTCAGGTGTTTTGCATTTGGAGACGATATCCACCTACATGTTGACCGTTGCGTTTGTCGCATATATATATTACACTGTTTATCACATCACCTTATTTACAATCAGAATGCTACAAACGTCCTTTAATGTCAATTCGTCTACCTCGGAAATAATATATATTCATATATATGTTGCCGAAGGGAATTTTTATTGATAATAAGTCCACCGTCCCGTGGGGTCGAACCAGCGACGGACGAGGACTCAGGACTACATAACGCAGTCGGCCACAAGATATAAGTGGATATCGCCTCCCATCAACTCATCGAACTCAGGTGTTTTGCATTTGGAGACGATATCCACCCATTTATATGACATTATGCGTTTGTCGAATGTATGATGACTTTTATCACATCACCGTGATTCATATACAATCAGAATACATTGGTAGTTTGGATATTAAGGACGTTTGTAGTTTCTGATTGTTAGTCACGGTGATGTGATAAATAGTCATAAAATTTATATATATATATATATATGGGCCTGTGTTGATATATAAATTTGAAGTGTATCTGACGGAATAACTGGGTATTGTGTTTGTAGTAAATAGAACTGTGAGTTAATCATCGTTTTTTTCTTTGTCCATCAACTGAATTTGGAAGAACGGAGAAGATTCAGAAAATATTGTCAAATTAATAAGAAGTTGATCAACAATCAAAAAGCTGGAATTCAATGATTTTTTGTCATATATATATACATGACTACATAAAATTTATGTATATATTTAATGTATAAATTATATATTTATATACAGTATATATATATATATATATATATATATATATATATATATTGTATAGTTTATCATACATTTTATATACATATCTTTAACTGTATATTTTGTATTCATATATTTGTGTAAGGGTTGGTTGGTTATACTGGAAACTTTTACAAAATTTCCAAAGTGTCCAGGGCCTGTGTTGGCCGAAATAGTGTATCTGGTGCTTCAGGTGGTCTGTTCGGTTGCAGGCCGAGTTTCGATAGTCCTTGCCACTTTGTTCTGAAATCAATATATTTGGATATATGATTTTTTTTGTCATTTAACGATAGACTTTTTAAATTCATTATTTAGTCGCTAAATAATGTTTATTTTGTGGTTTAGATTTGCAATATATTTATATAGGTCCCGTTATATAAGTAACCATATATATATTCTATATATAATATATAATCTATAATATATATATATATATATATATATATATATATGTTATTTTGTCATATGGTTTGTAACGTAAGCTATTAACTTTTTAACATTAATCCAAAAAGAACCTATAAAAATCGAATTAACAGTCCTCTGGCAATCAACTACATTCACCAGGAATTGCATGATAAGGTCATCTACCCTAATCGAGATTCGAACCCATGAATTTTAGGATTTTGCTCCTCTTGTTAAGGCTAATAGAAGGATTGTATTGGATTATTTTGATTTAATACGGGTTCGTCGCTGTATAATGCTAATAAAAATATATAAATTAAGTATTTCTAAAAAAAAAATTTCACTTCTATTCAAGTAGGAAAATGTCTGCCTGTATTGAAAGAGACTTTTTTCCCCTCTTTGAAATGCAGTGGACTGAGTAGTAACTCAGTCTAACTCAGTCTAACTCAGTCTCACTACCGTGCGTGGATCTGAATCCTGGTCTTTTATCTTGAAGGAAAAATAGAAAACATCGACCGATAAAAATCATTAAGGATGAAACGGCATCAACTCAGCACTCACACTCACTCGCAAATCAGTCCAAGATAATAACATACATCAAGTCAGACCTGCGGGTTCTCCCAGAGGGAAAAGAGGTCAGCAAACCAAAGAGAAATGTAGGAAAAAGAAAGCATCAGGAAACACAAGAGAAAAATGTCAAGACAATTGCAGCATCTTCTGCCTCATGAATCCGCCATGGAAGAAAGTGGAAAAGTCAGAAGCGGCGGAGCAAAACTCTTAGCTTACAATGGAGACGGAGACTTGCATATTCTTATTACCGTTTTATTTTTTCCTCTTTTTTTTCTCTTTTCCTTAATATTTTCCTTCCTTCATGCGGCGTTATTATGCCGCGAGATTTAAACGGACTTGCGATCAAGGAGATAAAAGCCCCAATGGGGAGAAATTACATTTCGTTATCCATCTCGGGCCTCCGATAGACAACAGAACAAGCGAGATACCATCTTCTTCTGATTTCATGCAGGCGGTCAGCCGTGCATAGTGCCCCGGAAGGCTTCGGGCATAACATTATTTCTAACCCACCCCCTCTGTGCTTTCAAGTTCGTTGCCTTTGTTTGTCTTGATTTCTTGTTGAGTAAAACTCTCTCTCTCTCTCTCTCTCTCTCTCTCTCATCCTGCTGTACACTAGGTGAAACTCTCTCTCTCTCTCTCTCTCTCTGCTGTACACTAGGTGAAACTCTCTCTCTCTCTCTCTCTCTCTCTCTCTCTCTCTCTCTCTGATCTTTTAGCACAAGCAATAGCACTTGTCTCACCAACAGGTAGACTCGTGTATGAATCCAAACCAGTCAAAAAAGAAAAAATTGAGTAATTATCTTCCCCACTGAATAACGCAGTGAATTATGTACTACCTGGTTGTTTATGTACTGTTGTGGGACGCATTCCGGGTTAGGAAGAGCGAGGAAAAATAAAAGAAATAACAGGAAGAAGTGATCAGTACTGGGCCAAAACGATACCATTATATCATATTTGAAGACGGAAGGGCCTCGGCGTGGTATACAATCCTAACCTGTCCAATGTTTAACTACCCATAACGTATTCTCTCTCTCTCTCTCTCTCTCTCTCTCTCTCTCTTAGCAGACTCCCTCTAACATTTTTCTCTCTCTTCTTTCTTCTCAGATAACCATAATTTCTCTCCTCCTCTCTCTTTTCTTTTGGCAGATACCCATAACATCTCTCTCTCTCTCTCTCAGATAACTCTCCTCTCTCTCTCTCTCTCTCTCTCTCTCTCTCTCTCTCTCTCTCTCTCTCTCTCTCGGTAAGATACACGTTCCTGTGGAAGGTCGTTGTGCCACTTCAGACTTCTTAGAATTTACATATACTAATTACAGATGTTTCATCTCTGACAATAATACTGCATCATTGGTACACGATACGGGTCTGAAAACAAATACTCTCAGTCATTTAGCAATTTTAACACCACATAAACCAGCGAGAATATTATATTTGTTTGACAATATCCCACAGCAGTGTAATTGTTTACCCTTGTCGTCAAAGAGCAATGGTCATCCGCCATATTTTGTGTACTGTAGTTCTTCCCACAAGGGTTCCACAACCCTCTGCTAGGCGCCTGGGACTTCAGTTACAAATAACACTGCAGTAGCTGTCAAGTTTATAGTGACTGAACGTGTCAGACCTTGACTGAACAGTTACAGAATGAGCGCATCTGTTATCAGTGACTGGTGTCATGTTTATCCCTGACGTCACTTCCTGTTTGAGAAGTGGTTTATATATATATATATATATATATATATATATATATATATATATATACCCCCATACACCATATATATTTTAGCTCCATGTAAGTATATTACTGGATTAGGTTGCTAGCCCTAAGTGGTGTAACACCCTAGTGTACTGGTTTTCACCCTAGCCTATCACATGCCAATGGAGTATGTTTACATGATGGTCATCCGTCCAAGTACTGTTCAGAGCCTACGCTGCTTAATTGTGCTGCTTCCTTCCACCAGAAATCGTGTTCAAAACTGATCTTTCTCGTTATCCGGTTATGTAAAACGAAATGTCTGGTTTTTAAAATCTTATTATTTCAATTATCCGTGATCAGTTGGTTTACCTGAGATTAATAATTGTTTTTGATATGATACTGGTAGCATCCTTTCAGGCTAGTTTAATAAATGAATTAGAACATAACATTGGGTCCTCAGGTCATAGCCCTTGAATGCTGAAAGACCAATTAATTTAGTTTTTTCTGATTAATTCGTAATCTGTGTATTAATGGGCATGTTGAATTTGCTTATTTTTGTGAATTTCGGTATTTAGTTCATTCTGCATTTATTTTTAGCATTTGCGTGGGTCTGGTTTTCTATCTTCTTCGTGTAATAAAACGTATTTGCCTTTTTTCTCTCGTAGACGTATGAGTGCTCAAAGGAACATTAATGCGGTTGATGACTGATCTTTTTTTTAAGTGTATCGGTAATTCGTGTTCAGATCACGATTTATCCCTGTCTGAGCCTCGTGACTGGAATAATAATAATAATAATAATAATAATAATAATAATAATAATAATAATAATAATAATAAATAAGAAGGATCTGGGATATGCCCGTGGAAACTGTACCCATAATCATAGGAACACTAGGCACGATCCCAAGATCCTTGAAAAGGAACCTGGAGAAACTAGAAGTCGAAGTAGCTCCAGGACTCATCTATTAGAAGTGCGTGCTACTAGAAACAGCGCACGTAGTGAAAAAATGATGGACTCTAAGGAGTGCAGGATGCAGAACCCCACACGGTAAAAACCACCCCAGTCCAATAGGATGACTGTGATGACCCCCAAAAAAAAAAAATTAATAATAATAATAAATTTAAGTATATAATTTGTTTTATTAGGAAATGGAGTCCGATCATAAGGAAGGGTGATTGTTACTGCAACCTCTAAAGTGAGGACAAACCTTTCTCTTACAAAGAGAAAGGTGTGCATTAATGTATTTCGTAAGTGAGGAGAAAACTGCACTGGAAGACATGGAGGCGTGTATGTTGATGTCCCTCAGTGATGAGGAAAAAACTGTCTTTAAAGCAGGCAGGTGAGTGTCATAAAAGTGAATACAAAATTTCCTTTTAAAAAAATCTTCTGGTGTTTCTCTACGTCTTTATTAAGCGAGGACAAAACTGTCTTTAGAAACAGCCAGATTGTCGTAAATGTACTGACTAAGTCATAATAAAACTGTCTTGAAAAAGAGCCAGGTGTATGTCGATGTCTTGTTTCCAAAAAAAAAAAAAAAAAAAAAACCAACATGTCAGATGTGTGCCAGTTTACTTCGTAAGTGAGAACAAACCTGTCTTTTAAACAGGGGTAGGTTAAACGATTCAAGGAATACATTATAAAGGGGAAAGATGTAAAAGATTTGATCCATGATTACTAATAATTCCTTTTGTGTCTAAAATATGCCGTTTCTTCCAAACACAGTCTCTTTATAAATTCTAGTCTCGGATAAAATCTTTCATTAATGCAACAGTGTGCCAGACCGATGTGCTACATGTCCACACATTCGGCTTCCTTGTGTAGACATGTAACACATGTGCAGACATGTCTATGGCCCGGTCCCATGCATCTTATCTCAATGTGTTCATCCTAAAGGCAGTAAGACTGTCTGTTGTCTCTGAATGCAATTCTGTGCCTAATGCAGTTTTTCCTGACTGCAGTGGACTGTTTCAGCGCCTAACTGTACAGTAGTCTTTTTGGCCTGAATTATAACTTCCTGCAGTTCTTTTTTGGTCAAACTAGTCATGTTTTTAAGTGTAGTTCTTTGTGTCTTAACTGTAGATAGTCCTTAGTGACTAAATAAAAATACAGAATTTTGTGGCTGAATGCCGTCTTGTGTATACTTGCGGTCGCCTGGGTCTTAACTTTAGTCCTTTATATCTAAATGCAGTATAGTGCCCACCTTCAGTTGCTTACGTCGTAATTATTGTTGTTTATGTCCATATGTAGTGTCTATTTGGAGTCCTCTCTGTCTGAATGCATTCTTGTATCTAATCGAACCCTCTTGTGTATGAATGCTATTTTATTTTCAACTTCATCACTGTGCATAACTGCAGCACTTTGTGCTTAAATGGTGTCGTGCGATTGAATTCTACCTTTTACGAAAAGATAATGAGAGAGAGAGAGAGAGAGAGAGAGAGAGAGAGAGAGAGAGAGAGAGAGGTGCAAAGTAATAATGGAATCATTTAAAAAATAAAGTTATGTCATCGGTCAACTTTCGCAGTTTATATTGTGTATGTGACAGTTGTTCTTAGTAGTATCTCTCTCTCTCTCTCTCTCTCTCTCTCTCTCTCTCTCTCTCTCTCTCTCTTCTCCATTCTGTCAAAAAGCTCTCCAAACATTCTCTCTCTCTCAAAGCTGCTCTCAAACTCTCTCTCTCTCTCTCTCTCTCTCTCTCTCTCTCCATTCTCTCTCTCTCTCTCTCTCTCTCTCTCTCTCTCTCCAGTTCATGTTTTCTGTCAAAGCTGCTCCAAACATTCTCTCTCTCTCTCTCTCTCTCTCTCTCTCTCTCTCTCTCTCTCTCTCTCTCTCTCTCTCTCTCTCTCTCTCATCACGGAGGCAGTGGAGGACAGAGTGCTAAATCATCATGATATTTATACCCTTAATTGGTACTCCAGGTGAAAATCTTTGTATGATGAATCATTTCCAGCATGAGAGAAGAGAGTGAGAAGGAGGAGGAGGAGGAAATGAGAGAAGAATGAGAAGGAGGAGGAAGAAATGAGAGAAGAGTGAGAAGGAGGAGAAGGAAGTAGAAAGACAAGAAGAAGGTCATAGAGAAAATAGAAGGAAAAGAAGACGAAGACTGAGAGTTTGGAAGAAAGCAGTGGTGGGAGAGAGAAGAAAAGGAAAGAGAAAAGCAAATAGATGGGAGTAAAAATAAAGAGAAACGAGTTCAAGGTAAGAAAGGAAATAGAGGAGAACTGAGGAAAAAAAGAGAGCATTAGAGATTGATTAGAAGGTTAGGAAGTAAGTAAAAGAAGGATGAGAAGGAAATGGAGAAAGAAAAGAATAAGATGGAAAGGAAAGAAACGAGAAGAAAATAATAGATAGAAAGAAAATAATCGTTAGAAAGGAAGAGAGGTAATGAAAGGTGGGAATAGAAGGGAAGGCAGAAACGGATAATCAAGCAGAAGGAAACAAAGAAAACAAGTGAATGAAAAAGAGAGAGAGGAAGAAAAGAAGGGGTAAAGAGAAGCTAAGGCCGAATAGAGGTAAGGTAACAAAAGAAAAACACACGAAAAGGAAATAGAAGGAAACGAAGAAACGTGGGAAGGAAATAGTAAGAAGGAAAATGCGATAAGGAAATAGAAGGATAAAAGGGAACGAGAGATGAGAAAGATAAGGATGCAAAGAAAATAAAGAAGAAGGAAATAGAATGAAATTAAGACAAGTAGTAGAAAAAAGAATGAAATACTAGGAAACGAAGAAAACAAGGAAAGGGAATAGAAGTGTTGGACGATGATAAGAGGAAATAGAAGAAAAAGAAGAAAACAACAAAAGGAGGAGATAGAAAGTGAAAGAAGGAACAGAAGGAGATGGAAAAACAAAAATAAGATGTTTAATTAAAGGAAAAACGAGAGAAGGAAAGGAAGAAATCAAGAGAAGGACGCGGAGGAAAAATAAAAGAAAATAAGAGACACAAAAGAGGTAAATAAAATTAAAGGTATAAAAAAAAAACACACACACACACACGCAAAAGGAAAACAGAAAGTAAAAGAAGAAATCAAGAGAAGTAAACGTGGAAACGAAGAAAACCAGGAGGAGGAGGAGGAGGAGGAGGAGGAACGTGACTCCCGAGACAAATGAGCAACGGACAAAAACCTGACGCCGGGGAATATGTCTCGACTGGGTCGAATCAACGTGGTGTGTCGACTGAAGCATTTTGTCGACCCCGGGAACCACCTATGCTGAGAAAACTAATTCTCCGTGTCCTGCTGCTCATCCCTGTCCCTTCCCTCTATTCACCCATTACCCTTCCCCTTTCACTCATTACCCTTCCCCTCCCCTCCCCTCCCCTCCTCCTTTGCACCTGTGTCGTACTCTTTCCTCCCACATATCCTCTCTCTTCTTCCCTCTAAGTATTTTCCCATCACTTATATCATCCCTCTCCCCTTCCCTTCCCCTTCCTCCTCTTACTTCTTTGCAGACTCCTGTCTAACTCCTTCTCACTTATCTCTTCATTTTCCTCTATACTTCTAAATTATTTATCCCATCCCTTCCTTCCCCTAACTCATCCTGTCCTCTTCTCCTTCCTTCCTTACTCCTTCCTTTTCTTTGCACTCACTTTCTTACCCTTTCTCACCTTCCCCAATACTTTCTCTGTTATTTATCCCATCCCCTCCCCTTACCCCTAACTGTTACCCCTTAACTCATCCCCCTTCCTTAACCCCCAACCTAGGTCATATCCAAATCTCTTCTCTTCACCTTATAGTCTTCCCTCGCCCTTCCCCTTCACCTCTTCCCCTTCCCCCATACTTCCCTGTTGTTTATCCCATCCTCCCCTGTTCCCTTAACCCCTACCTACCTCTTATCCAAATCTCTCCCCTTCACCTCTCCATTTTCCCCATCCTTCATCCCCCCCTTCCCCTTCTCTCTCCCCTTCTCTCCACCCTTTTCCTTAACTCATCTCTTCCCTTAACCCCTACCTACCCCTTATCCAAATCTCTCCCCTTCACCTCTTTGTCTTCCCTTCCTCCCTCCCCCTTCCGCTTCTCTCTCCCCTTCCTCCCTCCCATTTTCCTTCACCTCTTCATCTCCTGCCCTTTCCTTCACCCTCTCCCTTCCTATTCTCTCTTCCCTTCCCTACCCCTCTTTTCCTTCGCCTATTCATCTTCCCCCTTTCCTCCACCCTCCCCTTCTCTCTTCTCTCCCCCTTCCTCCCTCTTTTCCTTCACCTCTTCATCTTCCCCCTGTCCTTCCCCTTCTCTCTCCCTTCCTCCCTCTTTTTCCTTCACCTCTTCATCTCCCCTGTCCTTCCCCTCTCTCCCTCCCTCCCCTTTTCCTTCACCTCTTCATCTTCCCCCTGTCCTTCCCCTTCTCTCTCCCTTCCCTCCCTCTTTTCCTTCACCTCTTCATCTTCCCCCTTTCCTTCACCCTCCCCCTTCCCTCCTCCCCTTTTCCTTCACCTTTTCATCTTCCCCCTTTCTTTCCTCTTCTCTCTCCCCTTCCCTCCCTCCTCTTTTTCCTTCACCTCTTCATCTTCCCCCTTTTTTCACCTCTCCCCTTCTATCCCTCCCTCTTTTCCATTCACCTCTTCATCTTCCCCTTTCCTTCACCCTCCCCTTCCCCTTCTCTCCCCCGTTCCCACCTTCAGCCCGAAGTCATCTCCTCGAATGTGCCAGACTCTTCTTGGGCGACAACACTTGTTCCATATTAAAGCCAGCCGGATTGAGTTCGTGATTAGCCGCAACCCGCTGCTTTATCTGTGTCTGATGTTCCTTTATTAATCGTTATTGTAGGCCCCCGTTGCGAGGCCTTGCGGGACCCCTCCGCCATTGCCAGCATTCGTAATCGACGACTTCGTTCGTGAAAGACGAGGAGTTGGTCGCCCTGCGGAATTTTTTTTTTTTTTTTTTTTTTTTTTTTTTTAATTCGGTGTTGGCAGCTTTGTGTGGTTGGTGTTTTTTTTTTTATTTCCTATTATTATTTTATTATTATTATTATTATTATTATTATTATTATTATTAAGAAGGTGTTGCCTTTCGGATTTTTTTTTTTTTCTCTTATTATTATTATTATTATTTTATTATTATTATTATTATTATTATTATTATTATTTTTTGCCTTTCGGATTTTTTTTATTCGGTTTTGCAGCTTTTTGTGGTTGGTGTTTTTTTCATTTCTCATTCTATTATTATTATTATTATTATTATTATTATTATTATTATTATTATTATTATTATTATTCAGAAAATGTTGCCTTTCGGATTTTTCATCTTTTTTTTAAGTTGATGTTGTCAGTTTTGTGCGCTGCGTGTTGTTTTCCCCTTCCTCTTATTATTATTATTATTATTATTATTATTATTATTATTATTATTATTATTATTATTATTATTATTATTATTCAGAAGGCTCAAACGCTCACGTAAAACCGGCCCATAAAGGTCTGGCCATTCGCTGAATAAAATTACCATTTTGATGTAACGAAAGGAGTAAATAAGGCGGAACAAATAAAGACGCAAACATACAAGGATGAATGCATTGCATACATTAAGAGCGTTTTCATGCAACTTTATGACGTTTTTTATTGCAATGCGAATCGCTTTAAAGGGCAATCAGAATTTGAGAGAGATTTCCAAAAATGCTGCAGACACATAAACCCATGTTGCAGGAATCTTTAGAGATGCCTTTTAACCTGGTAATATCCTGTTCTTTGGATGTTACGAAGTCACATATACGATTATTAATTTAATCTTTTTTTTGCGTTAGTGAAATTGATATTTATAAATTGCAAAACTGGAAATATCTCATAACGTGGTAAACGTACCCCTTATTCCTAGGGTATTACGAAGTCACTTATGGGATTATTAATTTATTCTTTATTTCCTTTGTAATATAGATTTTTAGAAATTGCAGAAATATAATACGGGATATTTTACAGTAGAATAAGTCGAGAATTTTATAGCTACTGGATCGATGTGTTACAAATTGTTCTGGTCATAAATATGGGCTAGAGGTTCAGTCGAACATCTTTCAGTAATACACTGGATTCTTTTGTATCACAGGTTACGAAAGGCATATATTACTTTAAGCATTTGTGATATTTAATTTGAATATTAGCACTGTTATCTAAAGAACCGGGATTTAATATCCAGTTAAATCATACGGGTTAAAAGGAGAGATCATATTCGTTTTTGTAAACTGAAATTGTCACCCCCAAACATAGAAAAATTAGATTCGTGTGGATCATTATTCATTTATAATCCTTCATGAAATTGATGTGGCTTTCTCTGTTCTTCTCTGTTTACTTTCTTGAACAGTTCTTCAATTGTTGTGTTTGATAAAGAGATAACTTAACCTCTGATTTCTGTCAATATTTTGGATGTTCAAAGAATTTAATGAAGTTTTCTTTTTATCACACTTATTGAGGCTGTGTACTGGCGTTAGCTGTCCTTAGGAGTATTGTTCTCATATTTAATCCACTCTCTCATTTTGCTGCCTTTTACGTACAAGGTCAAATTGGCAATTCAGCCAGTCAGTGACCGTGCCCCCCTCAGTATAGGTGATACTTTGGCTCCAGGTGTTACCCTTCCATTTCTTAGCTAGAATTTTGGAATGGGGTCGCGAGCCCCATACTGTTACCCACTACGCATGGTCAGACTTCTAATTACTATAGATACCAGACTTTGCATTAATGAGCTTTGCTGATTGAAAAGCCTTAGATCTGCTAACGTTTATAAGATTCGTGGTTCCTATCTGGTCTACAGCTCATCAGTCAGTCAACTGCAAATGGGTTCCAGCGTTTGCTAAAGTCAAGAAAAGGGGTGTGTGAGGCTAGCAACCTCATCTCTAAAGGTTTACTGAGAAACCGAGAGCTTGAACCTTTATGGTTTTATATATATATATATATATATATATATATATATATATATATATATATATATATATAAATATGTGTGTTTATGTTTGTATGTATTATATATATAAATACACATACATGTACTGTACATATATATATATATATATAATATATATAAGTTTTGTGTATGTGTGTGTGTGTGCGCGCGCACGCACGTGTGTCCTTGACTGGCTTGAGCATTATCGGAATTGATTGCATTAGCGAGACATCCTCTCTGAAATGAATACATTGCAACTTAACCACACGATTTCCAAAGCATTTGCCGTGAATGCGGTCCGTTGACTCGGCTTAATTTTGCGGATCAGTTTACTTGCTCTGTTGTGTCATTTACATTCAGAGCTCTTGATTATGATGGTTTATTTTGGGCTCCGCAGCGGCTTCGAAAAACGTCCTCTTCTTTGGCAATCCGAATTGATTGGGGGAGAGATGAAAAATGCAACGGAATGGAGATTAGCTTCGGTTAATTTTTTTTCTCTATAATGAAACCGAGATACATGACCTTGCTGTTTTATGGAGAGCTTAATTCCGAAGAGCGATGCAGGTATTAAAAAAATCTCTATTTATTTATCGATCTGTCTTTCTCTTCATTCATCTAATGCAGTGGTTGTCAAACTGGGGGGTAATTACCCCCGTGGGGGTAATGAAACCGTTTCTGGGGGTAACGAGGCACTTTCTAAAAGTAATAGTTCTTTGGAGTAAAATTCAGTAAATTTATAAATAATAATGATAAATGAATAAATTAATTAATTAAATAATAAATAATGCAGATATTTTAGTAAAGGACAAACAATACCGTGTTTCCCATTAATAACGCAGCAATAATGTCTTTATTTTCTCTTAATTACAAAAGAAATAACGCTTTAATTCCAGTTTTGTAATAAAAGGAACAATGCTTTGATTTTAATATTTTGTCAAAGGAACAATGTCTGAAATCTAAATTCTTTATTTCTGAAGACCTGAGTAAAAGTAAAAGTAATTTCTTACATATAAAATGCATTAGAAATTAAGCATTCCATTATTTTTTCTTTCCTTTGTATTATAACTTCACATAACTGAAGGGGAGGGGTGTAGGGGTAATGGTGATCTACCACACCACCGCCCGGGGGTAACGATACCCAAAGATTTGAGAACCACTGATCTAATGAATGCCAATGTACAGGGCATTAGTGTACACTGCCCATGTATGGGGCATTAGTGTGCACTCGTCAGTGAACTTTCTTGTTGCAACTTTATTATTATTATTATTATTATTATTATTATTATTATTATTATTATTATTATTATTATTATTTGCCTGCTGCTACAAAGAGAGATTGAGAAACTGCAATGTAACTCAACGTCATGCAGACGACCATTCTTTTTAATGAAGTTATTATTATTATTATTATTATTATTATTATTATTATTATTATTATTATTATTAAATCTAAAAAGCAATTAATTAATGGCAAAGCAAGGCCATTAATTATTTGCTTTTCAGATTTAATAATAATAATATTTTAATTGGTTGAATTAATTTCATCCTAACAACTAATTCCGAGTGAATATTTATCCTTGAAATATTTGGACATGAAAGTGAATACAGTGATGGTAATATATGGACATGAGTGAATATTTGACCTTAAAATATTTGGACATGGAAGTAAATACAGTTATGGTAATAAATGGACATGAGTGAATATTTGTTCTTGAAATATTTAGGCATCAAAGTAAATACAGAAATGGGAATACTTGGGCATGTGGGTGAATATTTTGTTCTTAGAATATTTGGACATGAAGATGAATACAGAAATGTGAGTATCTGGACATCCGAGTCAATTTTATCACTGAAATATTATGGGCATCACTATACGTATATTATTGCTCGAATATTTAGACGCCAGAGCGAGTACGGGTATTAGGATATTTGGATGTCAAAGTGTACGCAGACAATATATATATATATATATATATATATATATATATATATATATATATATATATATATATATATTATATGTGTGTGTTTAAATATATATACTGTATATATTGATGTTAGAATGAATAGGCATTACACTATTTGTTCTTTAAAGTGAATACATACATTTTGATATACAATATATATGGTAAATACATATGTTGAAACATTAAACTTCATAGTTAATATGGATAATTAAGTATTTATACTAATTATTATTGAAGTCAGATGAATACAGATGAAAGAGTTTTTACATAAGAATGATTACATATATTTTGACACACAGTTTAGACTCCATGGTGAATACATACATTGTAACATTCTCGTAGTTAATATGGATGCTCAGATGTTTATACCGGTTGTTGACGTCTGAATGGGTGCAGATTAAAATATTTTGACATTAGTGTGAGCACAGATATTTTGATATACAATTTATAGTCTTCATGGCGAATAAATACAATGAAAAATTAAACTTCATCACCTATATGGATAATAAAACATTAGTGCAGTAAAATATGTAAGCATCAGAACGAATATACTGTATGTAAACATTACAACAAGTCAACATCAAAAGTGAATAAGGACATTACGTAGAAGCTGGAGGTCACGTTGACATTGGAACCCCCCCCCCCCCGAAATCCGACGCTTTTATCCAGGTCTCCGAAATTGCACTTGGGCTGAAAAATGACGTGAGAGGTCAAAGATTTTCCAATTCATGATTTCGCTATTGGGTTTTCTTAGGGGAGACGGGGCGAAAAGACGGGATTGGAAGCGATTTTTCCCCCTTTTTTCTGTTTTTCCTTCTTCTTCTTCTTCTTCTTCTTTCTTCTTCTTCTTCTTCTTCTTCTTCTTCTTCTTCTTCTTCTTCTTTGTTGCAGTTCTTGATGTTTTTTTATTTACGTTCGGAAGCTGTTGCTTTTATTCAGTTTCATTATGAAAATAGTTCTTTGTCTTTCTTTGGTTTTATTCAGTCATCTTTTTTCTTCTTCTTCTTCTTCTTCTTCTTCTTCTTCTTCTTCTTCTTCTTCTTCTTCTTCTGTGTTGTAGTTCTCAATGTTCTTTTTTTATTTACGCACGAAAGCTATTGCTTTTATTCATTTTCATTGGAAAACAGTTCTTGTCTTTCTTTGGTTTTATTCAGCCATCTATGTTTATTTATTGTGTTCTTTCTTCTTCTTTGATCTTTTCTTATTTTCGTGTTATTTTGTTGTTGACTGTTAAAATTAAGATTTTTTTTTTATTTTATCCATATGCAAAACTGTTGCATTCATATTATTCATTTTCGATATGAAAAGTTAGATTATCTTTATTTGCTGTTTTTGCTTCAACCATTTTTTTACTGTCTTCTTCTTCTGCTTCTTCTTCTTCTTCTTCTTCTTCTTCTTCTTCTTCTTCTTCTTCTTCTTCTTCTTCTTCCCCTTTGTTGTACTTCTTGACGTTATTTATTTACGGTGGAATGGTCGTTCTCTTAAGAAATTTGATGTTTTATGTATTTTCGTGTTATATTTGAAATGTTACTGAATTAAAATTAAGATTTCAAGTGTATGTATTTAGATTTATATCCATATGCAAGAGGGTATTTGCATTGCATATTATCACTCATTACATGCGATAAAAGTCAAATTTAGATTATCTTTATTGGTGCTGTTCTTGTGCTTGGAACCATTGAATTACGTCGCGATTGCCGTGGATGAGAGTAGATGAAACTGCATAAAACGTTGTGCTGGTCTCTGGATCTTCGGTAGGAACAGCATAAATCCTTAAACTGCCCAGTAGTTTTCCCCATCTCTCTCTCTCTCTCTCTCTCTCTCTCTCTCTCTCTCTGGTATTTATTTTCCAGTAGTGTGTGTGTGTTGTGTGTGTACAAACATTGTAACCTAAAGATATCTTGTCATTAAAAGGCTGATGACTACTGGGACATTTATTATAATCAGTTTTAAATAGGACATTTAATTTTTTTTTCCAGTTAAGAACAGTTGGTTTTTGGTAGGGGATGCAGAAGATTTTTCTGGATTTTCTTAGTGTGTGTGATACTGCATATATAAACACATAAACAAATGTGTATATATATATATATATATATATATATATATATATATATATATATATATATATATATATATATATATACATTATATGTGTGTACATTATATGCATGTGTACTGTATATGTATATTTATGTATATATATATATATGTATATATATATATATATACACATACTTTATATATACTTACATACATATAGTGCAGTGGCCCACTCGATGTTGGATATTCTGAATAGCAGCTTGAAACCACTTTTAGCATTAGCATTATAAGAAGCCTTGTCTAAAAGCAATCTTCAGTTGGAACAGCTGTATAAAGTCTTCTTAAACTGCCCAGTTGATTAGCTGTTATTATTCTAATGATCTGGCTGTCTTTATGCGAGAGGAAGCCATTCTGAATCCTTGGTTCATAGCTGTCAAGAGACTGCTTTTCATCCTAGGTGCAGAGATAAAAATTGCTTTTCATTTCTTGTGTAGGGATATAAATTTGCTTTTAATCATCAGGTTAGGGATATAAATTTAATTTTTTAATCCTGGGTGTTGGGATATTTTGCTCTTAATCCTAGGTGAAGGGATATAAATTTATTTTAATCCTAGGTGTAGGGATATAAATTTGCTTTTAATATAGGTATAGAGATATAAATTTATTTTAATCCTGGGGTATAGGGATATTTTGCTTTGACCCTAGGTGTACATATAAATTTACTTTTAATGAGTGATGTATGGATAAAATTTGTATTAATCCTAGATATGTATAAATTTAATTATATGTTTAAGTATGCTAGGAGTTAAGTATATCTTAGTTTAACCAGACCACTTTGCTGGTTTAATCCTAGGTCTAAGGATGTAAATTTTCTTTTAACGTAGGTGTAGGGATATAAACTGCTTTTAATCCTAGGTGTATGGATATAAATTTGCTTTTAATCCTGTGAGGGATATAAATTTGCTTTTAATCATGGTGTAGGGATATAAATTTTCTTAATCCTAGGTGAAGGGATATAAATTTGCTTTTAAGGGCCCAGGTGTATGCTGGATATTAAATAGCTTTTAAACCAGGTTTAGCAGAGCATTATTTGCCAATTTAAAAGCAACGTAACAGTTGCTTTTACCCAGGTGTAGGAGTATAAATTTGCTTTTAATTGATGTATGGATAGTTGATTAGCTTTTAATTATGCTAGGGATAGATAACGGCTGTCTTTATGTGTAGGAAACAGCCATTCTTTTAATCCTAGGTTAGCTGATCAAAATTTGCTTTTAATCCTAGGTGTAGGGATAGAAATTTCTTTTGACCCTAGGTGTAGGGATATAAATTTGCTTTTAATCCTAGGTGTATGGATATAAATTTGCTTTTAATCCTAGGTGAAGGGATATAAATTTGCTTTTAACCCTAGGTGTAGGGATATAAATTTGCTTTTAATCCTAGGTGTATGGATATAAATTTGCTTTTAATCTTAGGTGTAGGGATATAAATTTGCTTTTAATCCTAGGTGTAGGGATATAAATTTGCTTTTAGTCATGGGTGCAGGGATATAAATTTGCTTTTAATCTTAGGTGTATGGATATAAATTTGCTTTTAATCCTAGGTGTATGGATATAAATTTCCTTTTAATCCTGTAGAGATATAATTTGCTTTTAGTCATGGGTGTATGGATATAAATTTGCTTTTAATCCTAGGTGTATGGATATAAATTTGCTTTTAATCCTAGGTGTAGGGATATAAATTTCCTTTTAATCCTAGGCCTAGAGATATAAAATGAAGGAAACGGGAAATTATTCTCTGATTTGTGTCATCACCATGAATGTAATTTTGTAGAAATTTATGCTTTAAAAATGGACGTGTCACTGCAGCAAAAGTAGGAATAGTGAAAGTGAAACCAAGAGAAGGATTATTAAAAAAAAAATAATCATAAAGCCAATCAGAGAATAATAAATAAAATGTCATAAACAATCAGTATGAGTAATGAAATTTATAAAAAGAAGAAAAAAAACTAAGTTATTTTGAAAAATAATAGTACAGACAATAATACGAATATATAATTAACACGAAAATTTTTGAAAAACTAAGAAAAAACTAACGGTAAAGATTAATTTCATAAACAATAATATATAGAATAAAACGAAAACTACAGAACATAGTTTGCCAAATAACAACAAAAAATAACGAATATGAAGGAAAGCAGATACAGGGAAACTCATCCCAGTCTTTAAAACTGAGGGAAAATAACTCTCGGCGGATATTATGGACTGCAGAAACACTCAAAAGTTATATTTCTCATATTTCATGACGGAATTGAAACTCATTTGCTGACGGGAAAAGGGACGAATAGAATTTCCTGAAAATTAAAAGAAAAAGAAAAAAAGTAAGTGGTTGTATGTGACGGCACATCAAAAAGATAATCCGCGATGTTAAAAAACACTGTTTTATTTGATCATCTCTCTCTCTCTCTCTCTCTCTCTCTCTCTCTCTCTCTCATCTTCGTTATGTTAATCGGGAATGCTCTTTTGAATTTTTCCCGTTTGGTCTGTTTTTGTAGCAAGAGAGGTGGGGAAACTGCTCTCTCTCTCTCTCTCTCTCTCTCTCTCTCTCTCATCTTCGTTATCTTATTCAGGAATGCTCTCTTGAATTTTTCCCGTTTGGTCTGTTTTTGTAGAATGAGGGGGGGAGGAACTGCTCTCTCTCTCTCTCTCTCTCTCTCTCTCTCTCTCTCTCTCTCTCTCTCTCTCTCTCTAGATAACTTATTTTTCCCGTTTGGTCTGTTTTTTTTGGAATGTTCTCTTGAATTTGTTCAGTCTGGTCTTTTTATAATGAGAGAGAGAGAGAGAGAGAGAGAGAGAGAGAGAGAAATCTGCTTTCGCCCAAGCGCACTGTCACATACAGAGTGAGACAGAAATTGAACTATGCCTGTTTGCCTTCAGCAGGATGCACCTGCACGCACAAAAAAAAATAAGAGAGGGAAAAGAGATAGCAAATTAAGTTAGTTGTTGAGCAGCTCGCTGTTGGTGG